>NW_025726061.1:35000-40000 GCF_021461395.2 Schistocerca americana
CGGTGGAAGCTGCCGAGACGAGTAACTACATAGCGGGCTCGCCGTGTCACTAATGTACAGAGATACAATAGTTTCGACTGGAACCGGATTAAACGTATACACGGCGCTGATTAGTAATAGATAGAGCCATCAGAATACAGATAATGTATACAACTGTCCGTATACATGCTGAAAGACTCTGCTCACAATCACACGTCAGCCAGACACTCTTATCACGCACTACTCTCTGCCTGTAACAGGCACACAGACAATATGTAAGCACCAGCATGGAACAACACCCAGTGCATCCTCTCTGCCACATTAGACAATCCACACTATCATAACCAGACCGGGAGGTCCACTCACAAAACAGAATATCTCACCCTTCCGACAACCACCATTGCTCAGCTAAGCCACCAACACCCACACATGTCCTACACAGGGGTGCACCCAACATCACAATACTGCCTCCTGTCACACCACACAAACAATGGCAGGAATGAAAGACACAGGTCTGCCACAAGCATGGAATCAGAGCGCCGCCTGTTATGAGCCAAAGGTGCACCCTGACGTGGCAAATCAGATGATGCCGCAGTCATTTACTTACGATAATCACAATCAACAAACCGGCCCCCCCCCCCCCCCCCAAAACACCTTTCCTTACAACAATGTGTACCTTAACCTAACCCGTATTGTACCTTAACCTAACCCGTATTGTACCTTAACCTAACCCGTATTGTACCTTAACCTAACCCGTATTGTACCTTAACCTAACCCGTATTGTACCTTAACCTAACCCGTATTGTACCTTAACCTAACCCGTATTGTACCTTAACCTAACCCGTATTGTACCTTAACCTAACCCGTATTGTGCCTTAACCTAACCCGTATTGTGCCTTAACCTAACCCGTATTGTGCCTTAACCTAACCCGTATTGTGCCTTAACCTAACCCGTATTGTGCCTTAACCTAACCCGTATTGTGCCTTAACCTAACCCGTATTGTGCCTTAACCTAACCCGTATTGTGCCTTAACCTAACCCGTATTGTGCCTTAACCTAACCCGTATTGTGCCTTAACCTAACCCGTATTGTGCCTTAACCTAACCCGTATTGTGCCTTAACCTAACCCGTATTGCGCCTTAACCTAACCCGTATTGCGCCTTAACCTAACCCGTATTGCGCCTTAACCTAACCCGTATTGCGCCTTAACCTAACCCGTATTGCGCCTTAACCTAACCCGTATTGCGCCTTAACCTAACCCATATTGCGCCTTAACCTAACCTATATTGCGCCTTAACCTAACCTATATTGCGCCTTAACGTAACCCGCGTTGCGCCTTAACGTAACCCGCGTTGCGCCTTAACGTAACCCGCGTTGCGCCTTAACGTAACCCGCGTTGCGCCTTAACCTAACCCGCGTTGCGCCTTAACCTAACCCGCGTTGCGCCTTAACCTAACCCGCGTTGCGCCTTAACCTAACCCGCGTTGCGCCTTAACCTAACCCGCGTTGCGCCTTAACCTAACCCGCGTTGCGCCTTAACCTAACCCGCGTTGCGCCTTAACCTAACCCGCGTTGGGCCTTAACCCAACACACGTTGGGCCTTAACCCAACACACGTTGGGCCTTAACCCAACACACGTTGGGCCTTAACCCAACACACGTTGGGCCTTAACCCAACACACGTTGGGCCTTAACCCAACACACGTTGGGCCTTAACCCAACACACGTTGGGCCTTAACCCAACACACGTTGGGCCTTAACCCAACACACGTTGGGCCTTAACCCAACACACGTTGGGCCTTAACCCAACACACGTTGGGCCTTAACCCAACACACGTTGGGCCTTAACCCAACACACGTTGGGCCTTAACCCAACACACGTTGGGCCTTAACCCAACACACGTTGGGCCTTAACCCAACACACGTTGGGCCTTAACCCAACACACGTTGGGCCTTAACCCAACACACGTTGGGCCTTAACCCAACACACGTTGGGCCTTAACCCAACACACGTTGGGCCTTAACCCAACACACGTTGGGCCTTAACCCAACACACGTTGGGCCTTAACCCAACACACGTTGGGCCTTAACCCAACACACGTTGGGCCTTAACCCAACACACGTTGGGCCTTAACCCAACACACGTTGGGCCTTAACCTGCTCTGTAATTGTCATACGACGCGTTAAATTAGTGTAGTGTTGCCTAACTGCAACCCCCGCAATATAGTTTGCTACCCGCACTGCCCGGTCCCCAGAGTATCGCTTCATGTTAAACACCTTGCAGCTATACACTGTAATGCGGATGGCAGCAGGACGTACATGCTCAATGCCCTTCGCAGTTGTTCATTGGCATTCGCATGGCGAAGCACAGCCTACGTTGTGGTACGGCTTGTGTCAACTGTCCGCTGATGTTGTACGTCCAAATCACACACTGTACTGCACATTGGTCCTCATGTACTGAATGATACATCGTGGTACATGTGTGACCGTACCACGACTGCGCCAACAACGGCGAACCATACGGTCCAAATATTGTGCACTCAGCTACGTGTCGTCTCCCTATAAGAGCTGGATTGCAGTATGGTATGCCGTGGATGGCGATCAGCATGAGCCGTCTGTTGATGTAGTGGCGCGTGTTGTCAGACGTAGTCGTCTCTTCTCACTCACCGTGATAGCATGGTGCACTGCGTTCCACATCTGCGACATGCGACAGAGGCCGGTTGACAGTCGTTCGCGCAATGGACATCGCATACGTACGGGGGCCACCTTCCACGTGTTCGCGAAGCGTGCACATGTTGTTGCGTGTATGTGGGCAGACATAGTGTGTCGTGACACCTGACACAGGCATGCAACAATCGTTGAATTTGCAAATGGCGATGGACGTCTACGTTTGCTGGTGACGTTACGCAAATGAACAACTGGTAAACCGTTGTGGTGCGGTTGTTCTCGCTAGAGGTGAATCAGTGATGGCGACGATCGGTTGAGCTACCAACCGGTTGTTTCAGCGATACCCACCATGCCCACGAACGTGAATGGCATGTGGGTGTGAAGCGATACGCGGCGGTGGCTGGGTGGGACCGTCCCCGGCCGGTGAGGGGGGGCCTCCCGGCGTGCTGGCCGCGCGGTGCGTGGGCGCACGCGCTACAGCCGGCTGGTGGGGGCGGCCAGTGGCAGGCGCGCCGGCCGACGGAGGCGGCAGGCGGCGCAGCTGCGCGCCGGCGCACCCTGCACGCGGCGCCGTGCGGCCAAAGTAGGTCCTCGCGGGCACGGTGCGAAGCGCGGTGGACATCTGCAGTGTGCTGGTCCGATTGAGGACTGTGTGCGCTGAGGATGCGCCGCCGCCCGGCGCTCGGCGCCGCGACGCCGTCTGCTGCTCGGTCGCCTCTGCGGTTCTCGCAGGTGGTTTGTATCGCAGCTGTGCGGACGTGTTGGCGCGTTCGCTTCGGCACCCAAGTGGGGCTTTTGTCCTTCTGTGGCGCTGGCGTTGGAGCTGCCGGCCACCGTAGGTGGCGCGTGTTGTCTCCCGCCGGCAATGCCACGACAGCACGCTCCCGGGCCTCTGTCGGCAGCGGCAAGCTCAGTTGGGAGCACGGGTGGTCGCACCTAAAGCGTCTACTCGCCAAACTCCGGGCGATTGCGCCTCTCTCGAACCCGACCAAGTACTTAGGACGGCGCTGCGCGCCGCCGGGACCTGAGAGGGTTTCGAGGTGTATTGTGCAGGGGAGCTCAGCCTCCTCCTGTTTGCAGAATAATTGAGCGGACGCTTGCGTGTTCGCGCGGGCCCCCGGGACACACTCCCGGGCGGCCGGCTGCTCAGCTCTAGTTGACGCAGCTCCCTGGTTGATCCTGCCAGTAGTCATATGCTTGTCTCAAAGATTAAGCCATGCATGTCTCAGTACAAGCCGCATTAAGGTGAAACCGCGAATGGCTCATTAAATCAGTTATGGTTCCTTAGATCGTACCCACGTTACTTGGATAACTGTGGTAATTCTAGAGCTAATACATGCAAACAGAGTCCCGACCAGAGATGGAAGGGACGCTTTTATTAGATCAAAACCAATCGGTCGGCTCGTCCGGTCCGTTTGCCTTGGTGACTCTGAATAACTTTGGGCTGATCGCACGGTCCTCGTACCGGCGACGCATCTTTCAAATGTCTGCCTTATCAACTGTCGATGGTAGGTTCTGCGCCTACCATGGTTGTAACGGGTAACGGGGAATCAGGGTTCGATTCCGGAGAGGGAGCCTGAGAAACGGCTACCACATCCAAGGAAGGCAGCAGGCGCGCAAATTACCCACTCCCGGCACGGGGAGGTAGTGACGAAAAATAACGATACGGGACTCATCCGAGGCCCCGTAATCGGAATGAGTACACTTTAAATCCTTTAACGAGTATCTATTGGAGGGCAAGTCTGGTGCCAGCAGCCGCGGTAATTCCAGCTCCAATAGCGTATATTAAAGTTGTTGCGGTTAAAAAGCTCGTAGTTGGATTTGTGTCCCACGCTGTTGGTTCACCGCCCGTCGGTGTTTAACTGGCATGTATCGTGGGACGTCCTGCCGGTGGGGCGAGCTGAAGGCGTGCGACGCGCCTCGTGCGTGCTCGTGCGTCCCGAGGCGGACCCCGTTGCAATCCTACCAGGGTGCTCTTGAGTGAGTGTCTCGGTGGGCCGGCACGTTTACTTTGAACAAATTAGAGTGCTTAAAGCAGGCAAGCCCGCCTGAATACTGTGTGCATGGAATAATGGAATAGGACCTCGGTTCTATTTTGTTGGTTTTCGGAACCCGAGGTAATGATTAATAGGGACAGGCGGGGGCATTCGTATTGCGACGTTAGAGGTGAAATTCTTGGATCGTCGCAAGACGAACAGAAGCGAAAGCATTTGCCAAGTATGTTTTCATTAATCAAGAACGAAAGTTAGAGGTTCGAAGGCGATCAGATACCGCCCTAGTTCTAACCATAAACGATGCCAGCCAGCGATCCGCCGCAGTTCCTCCGATGACTCGGCGGGCAGCCTCCGGGAAACC
>NW_025726061.1:47500-52500 GCF_021461395.2 Schistocerca americana
CTAAGCCACCAACACCCACACATGTCCTACACAGGGGTGCACCCAACATCACAATACTGCCTCCTGTCACACCACACAAACAATGGCAGGAATGAAAGACACAGGTCTGCCACAAGCATGGAATCAGAGCGCCGCCTGTTATGAGCCAAAGGTGCACCCTGACGTGGCAAATCAGATGATGCCGCAGTCATTTACTTACGATAATCACAATCAACAAACCGGCCCCCCCCCCCCCAAAACACCTTTCCTTACAACAATGTGTACCTTAACCTAACCCGTATTGTACCTTAACCTAACCCGTATTGTACCTTAACCTAACCCGTATTGTACCTTAACCTAACCCGTATTGTACCTTAACCTAACCCGTATTGTACCTTAACCTAACCCGTATTGTACCTTAACCTAACCCGTATTGTACCTTAACCTAACCCGTATTGTACCTTAACCTAACCCGTATTGTACCTTAACCTAACCCGTATTGTACCTTAACCTAACCCGTATTGTGCCTTAACCTAACCCGTATTGTGCCTTAACCTAACCCGTATTGTGCCTTAACCTAACCCGTATTGTGCCTTAACCTAACCCGTATTGTGCCTTAACCTAACCCGTATTGTGCCTTAACCTAACCCGTATTGTGCCTTAACCTAACCCGTATTGTGCCTTAACCTAACCCGTATTGTGCCTTAACCTAACCCGTATTGTGCCTTAACCTAACCCGTATTGTGCCTTAACCTAACCCGTATTGTGCCTTAACCTAACCCGTATTGTGCCTTAACCTAACCCGTATTGCGCCTTAACCTAACCCGTATTGCGCCTTAACCTAACCCGTATTGCGCCTTAACCTAACCCGTATTGCGCCTTAACCTAACCTATATTGCGCCTTAACCTAACCTATATTGCGCCTTAACCTAACCTATATTGCGCCTTAACGTAACCCGCGTTGCGCCTTAACGTAACCCGCGTTGCGCCTTAACGTAACCCGCGTTGCGCCTTAACGTAACCCGCGTTGCGCCTTAACCTAACCCGCGTTGCGCCTTAACCTAACCCGCGTTGCGCCTTAACCTAACCCGCGTTGCGCCTTAACCTAACCCGCGTTGCGCCTTAACCTAACCCGCGTTGCGCCTTAACCTAACCCGCGTTGCGCCTTAACCTAACCCGCGTTGCGCCTTAACCTAACCCGCGTTGGGCCTTAACCCAACACGCGTTGGGCCTTAACCCAACACACGTTGGGCCTTAACCCAACACACGTTGGGCCTTAACCCAACACACGTTGGGCCTTAACCCAACACACGTTGGGCCTTAACCCAACACACGTTGGGCCTTAACCCAACACACGTTGGGCCTTAACCCAACACACGTTGGGCCTTAACCCAACACACGTTGGGCCTTAACCCAACACACGTTGGGCCCTAACCCAACACACGTTGGGCCCTAACCCAACACACGTTGGGCCTTAACCCAACACACGTTGGGCCTTAACCCAACACACGTTGGGCCTTAACCCAACACACGTTGGGCCTTAACCCAACACACGTTGGGCCTTAACCCAACACACGTTGGGCCTTAACCCAACACACGTTGGGCCTTAACCCAACACACGTTGGGCCTTAACCCAACACACGTTGGGCCTTAACCCAACACACGTTGGGCCTTAACCCAACACACGTTGGGCCTTAACCCAACACACGTTGGGCCTTAACCCAACACACGTTGGGCCTTAACCCAACACACGTTGGGCCTTAACCCAACACACGTTGGGCCTTAACCCAACACACGTTGGGCCTTAACCCAACACACGTTGGGCCTTAACCCAACACACGTTGGGCCTTAACCCAACACACGTTGGGCCTTAACCCAACACACGTTGGGCCTTAACCTGCTCTGTAATTGTCATACGACGCGTTAAATTAGTGTAGTGTTGCCTAACTGCAACCCCCGCAATATAGTTTGCTACCCGCACTGCCCGGTCCCCAGAGTATCGCTTCATGTTAAACACCTTGCAGCTATACACTGTAATGCGGATGGCAGCAGGACGTACATGCTCAATGCCCTTCGCAGTTGTTCATTGGCATTCGCATGGCGAAGCACAGCCTACGTTGTGGTACGGCTTGTGTCAACTGTCCGCTGATGTTGTACGTCCAAATCACACACTGTACTGCACATTGGTCCTCATGTACTGAATGATACATCGTGGTACATGTGTGACCGTACCACGACTGCGCCAACAACGGCGAACCATACGGTCCAAATATTGTGCACTCAGCTACGTGTCGTCTCCCTATAAGAGCTGGATTGCAGTATGGTATGCCGTGGATGGCGATCAGCATGAGCCGTCTGTTGATGTAGTGGCGCGTGTTGTCAGACGTAGTCGTCTCTTCTCACTCACCGTGATAGCATGGTGCACTGCGTTCCACATCTGCGACATGCGACAGAGGCCGGTTGACAGTCGTTCGCGCAATGGACATCGCATACGTACGGGGGCCACCTTCCACGTGTTCGCGAAGCGTGCACATGTTGTTGCGTGTATGTGGGCAGACATAGTGTGTCGTGACACCTGACACAGGCATGCAACAATCGTTGAATTTGCAAATGGCGATGGACGTCTACGTTTGCTGGTGACGTTACGCAAATGAACAACTGGTAAACCGTTGTGGTGCGGTTGTTCTCGCTAGAGGTGAATCAGTGATGGCGACGATCGGTTGAGCTACCAACCGGTTGTTTCAGCGATACCCACCATGCCCACGAACGTGAATGGCATGTGGGTGTGAAGCGATACGCGGCGGTGGCTGGGTGGGACCGTCCCCGGCCGGTGAGGGGGGGCCTCCCGGCGTGCTGGCCGCGCGGTGCGTGGGCGCACGCGCTACAGCCGGCTGGTGGGGGCGGCCAGTGGCAGGCGCGCCGGCCGACGGAGGCGGCAGGCGGCGCAGCTGCGCGCCGGCGCACCCTGCACGCGGCGCCGTGCGGCCAAAGTAGGTCCTCGCGGGCCCGGTGCGAAGCGCGGTGGACATCTGCAGTGTGCTGGTCCGATTGAGGACTGTGTGCGCTGAGGATGCGCCGCCGCCCGGCGCTCGGCGCCGCGACGCCGTCTGCTGCTCGGTCGCCTCTGCGGTTCTCGCAGGTGGTTTGTATCGCAGCTGTGCGGACGTGTTGGCGCGTTCGCTTCGGCACCCAAGTGGGGCTTTTGTCCTTCTGTGGCGCTGGCGTTGGAGCTGCCGGCCACCGTAGGTGGCGCGTGTTGTCTCCCGCCGGCAATGCCACGACAGCACGCTCCCGGGCCTCTGTCGGCAGCGGCAAGCTCAGTTGGGAGCACGGGTGGTCGCACCTAAAGCGTCTACTCGCCAAACTCCGGGCGATTGCGCCTCTCTCGAACCCGACCAAGTACTTAGGACGGCGCTGCGCGCCGCCGGGACCTGAGAGGGTTTCGAGGTGTATTGTGCAGGGGAGCTCAGCCTCCTCCTGTTTGCAGAATAATTGAGCGGACGCTTGCGTGTTCGCGCGGGCCCCCGGGACACACTCCCGGGCGGCCGGCTGCTCAGCTCTAGTTGACGCAGCTCCCTGGTTGATCCTGCCAGTAGTCATATGCTTGTCTCAAAGATTAAGCCATGCATGTCTCAGTACAAGCCGCATTAAGGTGAAACCGCGAATGGCTCATTAAATCAGTTATGGTTCCTTAGATCGTACCCACGTTACTTGGATAACTGTGGTAATTCTAGAGCTAATACATGCAAACAGAGTCCCGACCAGAGATGGAAGGGACGCTTTTATTAGATCAAAACCAATCGGTCGGCTCGTCCGGTCCGTTTGCCTTGGTGACTCTGAATAACTTTGGGCTGATCGCACGGTCCTCGTACCGGCGACGCATCTTTCAAATGTCTGCCTTATCAACTGTCGATGGTAGGTTCTGCGCCTACCATGGTTGTAACGGGTAACGGGGAATGAGGGTTCGATTCCGGAGAGGGAGCCTGAGAAACGGCTACCACATCCAAGGAAGGCAGCAGGCGCGCAAATTACCCACTCCCGGCACGGGGAGGTAGTGACGAAAAATAACGATACGGGACTCATCCGAGGCCCCGTAATCGGAATGAGTACACTTTAAATCCTTTAACGAGTATCTATTGGAGGGCAAGTCTGGTGCCAGCAGCCGCGGTAATTCCAGCTCCAATAGCGTATATTAAAGTTGTTGCGGTTAAAAAGCTCGTAGTTGGATTTGTGTCCCACGCTGTTGGTTCACCGCCCGTCGGTGTTTAACTGGCATGTATCGTGGGACGTCCTGCCGGTGGGGCGAGCTGAAGGCGTGCGACGCGCCTCGTGCGTGCTCGTGCGTCCCGAGGCGGACCCCGTTGCAATCCTACCAGGGTGCTCTTGAGTGAGTGTCTCGGTGGGCCGGCACGTTTACTTTGAACAAATTAGAGTGCTTAAAGCAGGCAAGCCCGCCTGAATACTGTGTGCATGGAATAATGGAATAGGACCTCGGTTCTATTTTGTTGGTTTTCGGAACCCGAGGTAATGATTAATAGGGACAGGCGGGGGCATTCGTATTGCGACGTTAGAGGTGAAATTCTTGGATCGTCGCAAGACGAACAGAAGCGAAAGCATTTGCCAAGTATGTTTTCATTAATCAAGAACGAAAGTTAGAGGTTCGAAGGCGATCAGATACCGCCCTAGTTCTAACCATAAACGATGCCAGCCAGCGATCCGCCGCAGTTCCTCCGATGACTCGGCGGGCAGCCTCCGGGAAACCAAAGCTTTTGGGTTCCGGGGGAAGTATGGTTGCAAAGCTGAAACTTAAAGGAATTGACGGAAGGGCACCACCAGGAGTGGAGCCTGCGGCTTAATTTGACTCAACACGGGAAACCTCACCAGGCCCGGACACCGGAAGGATTGACAGATTGATAGCTCTTTCTTGATTCGGTGGGTGGTGGTGCATGGCCGTTCTTAGTTGGTGGAGCGATTTGTCTGGTTAATTCCGATAACGAACGAGACTCTAGCCTGCTAACTAG
>NW_025726061.1:60000-62500 GCF_021461395.2 Schistocerca americana
TGTGTACCTTAACCTAACCCGTATTGTACCTTAACCTAACCCGTATTGTACCTTAACCTAACCCGTATTGTACCTTAACCTAACCCGTATTGTACCTTAACCTAACCCGTATTGTACCTTAACCTAACCCGTATTGTACCTTAACCTAACCCGTATTGTACCTTAACCTAACCCGTATTGTACCTTAACCTAACCCGTATTGTACCTTAACCTAACCCGTATTGTACCTTAACCTAACCCGTATTGTGCCTTAACCTAACCCGTATTGTGCCTTAACCTAACCCGTATTGTGCCTTAACCTAACCCGTATTGTGCCTTAACCTAACCCGTATTGTGCCTTAACCTAACCCGTATTGTGCCTTAACCTAACCCGTATTGTGCCTTAACCTAACCCGTATTGTGCCTTAACCTAACCCGTATTGTGCCTTAACCTAACCCGTATTGTGCCTTAACCTAACCCGTATTGTGCCTTAACCTAACCCGTATTGTGCCTTAACCTAACCCGTATTGTGCCTTAACCTAACCCGTATTGCGCCTTAACCTAACCCGTATTGCGCCTTAACCTAACCCGTATTGCGCCTTAACCTAACCCGTATTGCGCCTTAACCTAACCCGTATTGCGCCTTAACCTAACCTATATTGCGCCTTAACCTAACCTATATTGCGCCTTAACCTAACCTATATTGCGCCTTAACGTAACCCGCGTTGCGCCTTAACGTAACCCGCGTTGCGCCTTAACGTAACCCGCGTTGCGCCTTAACCTAACCCGCGTTGCGCCTTAACCTAACCCGCGTTGCGCCTTAACCTAACCCGCGTTGCGCCTTAACCTAACCCGCGTTGCGCCTTAACCTAACCCGCGTTGCGCCTTAACCCAACCCGCGTTGCGCCTTAACCCAACCCGCGTTGGGCCTTAACCCAACACGCGTTGGGCCTTAACCCAACACGCGTTGGGCCTTAACCCAACACGCGTTGGGCCTTAACCCAACACGCGTTGGGCCTTAACCCAACACGCGTTGGGCCTTAACCCAACACGCGTTGGGCCTTAACCCAACACGCGTTGGGCCTTAACCCAACACGCGTTGGGCCTTAACCCAACACGCGTTGGGCCTTAACCCAACACGCGTTGGGCCTTAACCCAACACGCGTTGGGCCTTAACCCAACACGCGTTGGGCCTTAACCCAACACGCGTTGGGCCTTAACCCAACACGCGTTGGGCCTTAACCCAACACACGTTGGGCCTTAACCCAACACACGTTGGGCCTTAACCCAACACACGTTGGGCCTTAACCCAACACACGTTGGGCCTTAACCCAACACACGTTGGGCCTTAACCCAACACACGTTGGGCCTTAACCCAACACACGTTGGGCCTTAACCTGCTCTGTAATTGTCATACGACGCGTTAAATTAGTGTAGTGTTGCCTAACTGCAACCCCCGCAATATAGTTTGCTACCCGCACTGCCCGGTCCCCAGAGTATCGCTTCATGTTAAACACCTTGCAGCTATACACTGTAATGCGGATGGCAGCAGGACGTACATGCTCAATGCCCTTCGCAGTTGTTCATTGGCATTCGCATGGCGAAGCACAGCCTACGTTGTGGTACGGCTTGTGTCAACTGTCCGCTGATGTTGTACGTCCAAATCACACACTGTACTGCACATTGGTCCTCATGTACTGAATGATACATCGTGGTACATGTGTGACCGTACCACGACTGCGCCAACAACGGCGAACCATACGGTCCAAATATTGTGCACTCAGCTACGTGTCGTCTCCCTATAAGAGCTGGATTGCAGTATGGTATGCCGTGGATGGCGATCAGCATGAGCCGTCTGTTGATGTAGTGGCGCGTGTTGTCAGACGTAGTCGTCTCTTCTCACTCACCGTGATAGCATGGTGCACTGCGTTCCACATCTGCGACATGCGACAGAGGCCGGTTGACAGTCGTTCGCGCAATGGACATCGCATACGTACGGGGGCCACCTTCCACGTGTTCGCGAAGCGTGCACATGTTGTTGCGTGTATGTGGGCAGACATAGTGTGTCGTGACACCTGACACAGGCATGCAACAATCGTTGAATTTGCAAATGGCGATGGACGTCTACGTTTGCTGGTGACGTTACGCAAATGAACAACTGGTAAACCGTTGTGGTGCGGTTGTTCTCGCTAGAGGTGAATCAGTGATGGCGACGATCGGTTGAGCTACCAACCGGTTGTTTCAGCGATACCCACCATGCCCACGAACGTGAATGGCATGTGGGTGTGAAGCGATACGCGGCGGTGGCTGGGTGGGACCGTCCCCGGCCGGTGAGGGGGGGCCTCCCGGCGTGCTGGCCGCGCGGTGCGTGGGCGCACGCGCTACAGCCGGCTGGTGGGGGCGGCCAGTGGCAGGCGCGCCGGCCGACGGAGGCGGCAGGCGGCGCAGCTGCGCGCCGGCGCACCCTGCACGCGGCGCCGTGCGGCCAAAGTAGGTCCTCGCGGGCCCGGTGCGAAGCGC
>NW_025726061.1:72500-75000 GCF_021461395.2 Schistocerca americana
TAACCCGTATTGCGCCTTAACCTAACCCGTATTGCGCCTTAACCTAACCCGTATTGCGCCTTAACCTAACCCGTATTGCGCCTTAACCTAACCTATATTGCGCCTTAACCTAACCTATATTGCGCCTTAACCTAACCTATATTGCGCCTTAACGTAACCCGCGTTGCGCCTTAACGTAACCCGCGTTGCGCCTTAACGTAACCCGCGTTGCGCCTTAACGTAACCCGCGTTGCGCCTTAACCTAACCCGCGTTGCGCCTTAACCTAACCCGCGTTGCGCCTTAACCTAACCCGCGTTGCGCCTTAACCTAACCCGCGTTGCGCCTTAACCTAACCCGCGTTGCGCCTTAACCTAACCCGCGTTGCGCCTTAACCCAACCCGCGTTGCGCCTTAACCCAACCCGCGTTGGGCCTTAACCCAACACGCGTTGGGCCTTAACCCAACACGCGTTGGGCCTTAACCCAACACGCGTTGGGCCTTAACCCAACACGCGTTGGGCCTTAACCCAACACGCGTTGGGCCTTAACCCAACACGCGTTGGGCCTTAACCCAACACGCGTTGGGCCTTAACCCAACACGCGTTGGGCCTTAACCCAACACGCGTTGGGCCTTAACCCAACACACGTTGGGCCTTAACCCAACACACGTTGGGCCTTAACCCAACACACGTTGGGCCTTAACCCAACACACGTTGGGCCTTAACCCAACACACGTTGGGCCTTAACCCAACACACGTTGGGCCTTAACCCAACACACGTTGGGCCTTAACCCAACACACGTTGGGCCTTAACCCAACACACGTTGGGCCTTAACCCAACACACGTTGGGCCTTAACCCAACACACGTTGGGCCTTAACCTGCTCTGTAATTGTCATACGACGCGTTAAATTAGTGTAGTGTTGCCTAACTGCAACCCCCGCAATATAGTTTGCTACCCGCACTGCCCGGTCCCCAGAGTATCGCTTCATGTTAAACACCTTGCAGCTATACACTGTAATGCGGATGGCAGCAGGACGTACATGCTCAATGCCCTTCGCAGTTGTTCATTGGCATTCGCATGGCGAAGCACAGCCTACGTTGTGGTACGGCTTGTGTCAACTGTCCGCTGATGTTGTACGTCCAAATCACACACTGTACTGCACATTGGTCCTCATGTACTGAATGATACATCGTGGTACATGTGTGACCGTACCACGACTGCGCCAACAACGGCGAACCATACGGTCCAAATATTGTGCACTCAGCTACGTGTCGTCTCCCTATAAGAGCTGGATTGCAGTATGGTATGCCGTGGATGGCGATCAGCATGAGCCGTCTGTTGATGTAGTGGCGCGTGTTGTCAGACGTAGTCGTCTCTTCTCACTCACCGTGATAGCATGGTGCACTGCGTTCCACATCTGCGACATGCGACAGAGGCCGGTTGACAGTCGTTCGCGCAATGGACATCGCATACGTACGGGGGCCACCTTCCACGTGTTCGCGAAGCGTGCACATGTTGTTGCGTGTATGTGGGCAGACATAGTGTGTCGTGACACCTGACACAGGCATGCAACAATCGTTGAATTTGCAAATGGCGATGGACGTCTACGTTTGCTGGTGACGTTACGCAAATGAACAACTGGTAAACCGTTGTGGTGCGGTTGTTCTCGCTAGAGGTGAATCAGTGATGGCGACGATCGGTTGAGCTACCAACCGGTTGTTTCAGCGATACCCACCATGCCCACGAACGTGAATGGCATGTGGGTGTGAAGCGATACGCGGCGGTGGCTGGGTGGGACCGTCCCCGGCCGGTGAGGGGGGGCCTCCCGGCGTGCTGGCCGCGCGGTGCGTGGGCGCACGCGCTACAGCCGGCTGGTGGGGGCGGCCAGTGGCAGGCGCGCCGGCCGACGGAGGCGGCAGGCGGCGCAGCTGCGCGCCGGCGCACCCTGCACGCGGCGCCGTGCGGCCAAAGTAGGTCCTCGCGGGCCCGGTGCGAAGCGCGGTGGACATCTGCAGTGTGCTGGTCCGATTGAGGACTGTGTGCGCTGAGGATGCGCCGCCGCCCGGCGCTCGGCGCCGCGACGCCGTCTGCTGCTCGGTCGCCTCTGCGGTTCTCGCAGGTGGTTTGTATCGCAGCTGTGCGGACGTGTTGGCGCGTTCGCTTCGGCACCCAAGTGGGGCTTTTGTCCTTCTGTGGCGCTGGCGTTGGAGCTGCCGGCCACCGTAGGTGGCGCGTGTTGTCTCCCGCCGGCAATGCCACGACAGCACGCTCCCGGGCCTCTGTCGGCAGCGGCAAGCTCAGTTGGGAGCACGGGTGGTCGCACCTAAAGCGTCTACTCGCCAAACTCCGGGCGATTGCGCCTCTCTCGAACCCGACCAAGTACTTAGGACGGCGCTGCGCGCCGCCGGGACCTGAGAGGGTTTCGAGGTGTATTGTGCAGGGGAGCTCAGCCTCCTCCTGTTTGCAGAATAATTGAGCGGACGCTTGCGTGTTCGCGCGGGCCCCCGGGACACACTCCCG
>NW_025726061.1:82500-87500 GCF_021461395.2 Schistocerca americana
AGAAACGGCACCTCCATCTACAGGGATCCGACGGAACTACGCCAACCATGCCGGCAAAACAGTATCGCCATCTATGAAAATACGGCGAAACCACATGCAATACCTCCATCTATGCGAATCTGACAACACTACGTCCGCCATGTCGAGCGCACCGCAAAACACACCGCCATCTGTAGGTCTCCCGCAACATGACCTCCTGCAACGACGATACCGGCATCTATGAGACGCCAAGCCGACTAAGACAGCCATGGGCCCACAGTGCCCTTCTTTCGACCCCACCCACAAAGCCTGCATCCTCTGTCGACAACAGCACCCCAACGCCAGCGCCTCTGCCGCACGAAGTCGTGGACCGGCAATCACTCCACCTGCACCCGTTCGTGCCCCACCCCAACCGCTCGACTCGCAACTCCAGCGGATGAACGGCGGACTTTGCTCGCACTCGCAATGTGCAATCCACCCCTATAACGTGCGTTTCATGAAGAGTTATGTCCAATATGCGACATTCCCGCTGTCCATATACATGAGCTGCGAGCTGTACCACGTACGAGCTACAGACGCGATCGCGTTGCTCTCTGTACGAATGCAGATGCTCAGCGGCAGCTAGGAGGCGCTCCATCCATGTCGGTACCGGTGAGCGTTGCACTCGCAGTCGCAAAAACGTACGGCAAGTATATTACTCGGAAGAGTCAATGACAGTCCAAGCCCCCCTGCGTGGGAAGAGTCTTCCTAGGCCATGACCCACCGGAAGGGCGCAGCGTCCCCCACCCCAGACATGTGACGTCACACTATCGGTATTGACGACTAGACTGATTCCTTATAATCATTTGCGATACACCGGTGGAAGCTGCCGAGACGAGTAACTACATAGCGGGCTCGCCGTGTCACTAATGTACAGAGATACAATAGTTTCG
This sequence comes from Schistocerca americana, assembly GCF_021461395.2. Taxonomy (NCBI): domain Eukaryota; kingdom Metazoa; phylum Arthropoda; class Insecta; order Orthoptera; family Acrididae; genus Schistocerca; species Schistocerca americana. Next base: position 83,412 of record NW_025726061.1, read on the forward strand.
ACTGGAACCGGATTAAACGTATACACGGCGCTGATTAGTAATAGATAGAGCCATCAGAATACAGATAATGTATACAACTGTCCGTATACATGCTGAAAGACTCTGCTCACAATCACACGTCAGCCAGACACTCTTATCACGCACTACTCTCTGCCTGTAACAGGCACACAGACAATATGTAAGCACCAGCATGGAACAACACCCAGTGCATCCTCTCTGCCACATTAGACAATCCACACTATCATAACCAGACCGGGAGGTCCACTCACAAAACAGAATATCTCACCCTTCCGACAACCACCATTGCTCAGCTAAGCCACCAACACCCACACATGTCCTACACAGGGGTGCACCCAACATCACAATACTGCCTCCTGTCACACCACACAAACAATGGCAGGAATGAAAGACACAGGTCTGCCACAAGCATGGAATCAGAGCGCCGCCTGTTATGAGCCAAAGGTGCACCCTGACGTGGCAAATCAGATGATGCCGCAGTCATTTACTTACGATAATCACAATCAACAAACCGGCCCCCCCCCCCCCCCCCAAAACACCTTTCCTTACAACAATGTGTACCTTAACCTAACCCGTATTGTACCTTAACCTAACCCGTATTGTACCTTAACCTAACCCGTATTGTACCTTAACCTAACCCGTATTGTACCTTAACCTAACCCGTATTGTACCTTAACCTAACCCGTATTGTACCTTAACCTAACCCGTATTGTACCTTAACCTAACCCGTATTGTACCTTAACCTAACCCGTATTGTACCTTAACCTAACCCGTATTGTGCCTTAACCTAACCCGTATTGTGCCTTAACCTAACCCGTATTGTGCCTTAACCTAACCCGTATTGTGCCTTAACCTAACCCGTATTGTGCCTTAACCTAACCCGTATTGTGCCTTAACCTAACCCGTATTGTGCCTTAACCTAACCCGTATTGTGCCTTAACCTAACCCGTATTGTGCCTTAACCTAACCCGTATTGTGCCTTAACCTAACCCGTATTGTGCCTTAACCTAACCCGTATTGTGCCTTAACCTAACCCGTATTGCGCCTTAACCTAACCCGTATTGCGCCTTAACCTAACCCGTATTGCGCCTTAACCTAACCCGTATTGCGCCTTAACCTAACCCGTATTGCGCCTTAACCTAACCCGTATTGCGCCTTAACCTAACCCATATTGCGCCTTAACCTAACCTATATTGCGCCTTAACCTAACCTATATTGCGCCTTAACGTAACCCGCGTTGCGCCTTAACGTAACCCGCGTTGCGCCTTAACGTAACCCGCGTTGCGCCTTAACGTAACCCGCGTTGCGCCTTAACCTAACCCGCGTTGCGCCTTAACCTAACCCGCGTTGCGCCTTAACCTAACCCGCGTTGCGCCTTAACCTAACCCGCGTTGCGCCTTAACCCAACCCGCGTTGCGCCTTAACCCAACCCGCGTTGCGCCTTAACCCAACCCGCGTTGCGCCTTAACCCAACACGCGTTGGGCCTTAACCCAACACGCGTTGGGCCTTAACCCAACACGCGTTGGGCCTTAACCCAACACGCGTTGGGCCTTAACCCAACACGCGTTGGGCCTTAACCCAACACGCGTTGGGCCTTAACCCAACACGCGTTGGGCCTTAACCCAACACGCGTTGGGCCTTAACCCAACACGCGTTGGGCCTTAACCCAACACGCGTTGGGCCTTAACCCAACACGCGTTGGGCCTTAACCCAACACGCGTTGGGCCTTAACCCAACACGCGTTGGGCCTTAACCCAACACGCGTTGGGCCTTAACCCAACACGCGTTGGGCCTTAACCCAACACGCGTTGGGCCTTAACCCAACACGCGTTGGGCCTTAACCCAACACACGTTGGGCCTTAACCCAACACACGTTGGGCCTTAACCCAACACACGTTGGGCCTTAACCCAACACACGTTGGGCCTTAACCCAACACACGTTGGGCCTTAACCCAACACACGTTGGGCCTTAACCCAACACACGTTGGGCCTTAACCCAACACACGTTGGGCCTTAACCTGCTCTGTAATTGTCATACGACGCGTTAAATTAGTGTAGTGTTGCCTAACTGCAACCCCCGCAATATAGTTTGCTACCCGCACTGCCCGGTCCCCAGAGTATCGCTTCATGTTAAACACCTTGCAGCTATACACTGTAATGCGGATGGCAGCAGGACGTACATGCTCAATGCCCTTCGCAGTTGTTCATTGGCATTCGCATGGCGAAGCACAGCCTACGTTGTGGTACGGCTTGTGTCAACTGTCCGCTGATGTTGTACGTCCAAATCACACACTGTACTGCACATTGGTCCTCATGTACTGAATGATACATCGTGGTACATGTGTGACCGTACCACGACTGCGCCAACAACGGCGAACCATACGGTCCAAATATTGTGCACTCAGCTACGTGTCGTCTCCCTATAAGAGCTGGATTGCAGTATGGTATGCCGTGGATGGCGATCAGCATGAGCCGTCTGTTGATGTAGTGGCGCGTGTTGTCAGACGTAGTCGTCTCTTCTCACTCACCGTGATAGCATGGTGCACTGCGTTCCACATCTGCGACATGCGACAGAGGCCGGTTGACAGTCGTTCGCGCAATGGACATCGCATACGTACGGGGGCCACCTTCCACGTGTTCGCGAAGCGTGCACATGTTGTTGCGTGTATGTGGGCAGACATAGTGTGTCGTGACACCTGACACAGGCATGCAACAATCGTTGAATTTGCAAATGGCGATGGACGTCTACGTTTGCTGGTGACGTTACGCAAATGAACAACTGGTAAACCGTTGTGGTGCGGTTGTTCTCGCTAGAGGTGAATCAGTGATGGCGACGATCGGTTGAGCTACCAACCGGTTGTTTCAGCGATACCCACCATGCCCACGAACGTGAATGGCATGTGGGTGTGAAGCGATACGCGGCGGTGGCTGGGTGGGACCGTCCCCGGCCGGTGAGGGGGGGCCTCCCGGCGTGCTGGCCGCGCGGTGCGTGGGCGCACGCGCTACAGCCGGCTGGTGGGGGCGGCCAGTGGCAGGCGCGCCGGCCGACGGAGGCGGCAGGCGGCGCAGCTGCGCGCCGGCGCACCCTGCACGCGGCGCCGTGCGGCCAAAGTAGGTCCTCGCGGGCCCGGTGCGAAGCGCGGTGGACATCTGCAGTGTGCTGGTCCGATTGAGGACTGTGTGCGCTGAGGATGCGCCGCCGCCCGGCGCTCGGCGCCGCGACGCCGTCTGCTGCTCGGTCGCCTCTGCGGTTCTCGCAGGTGGTTTGTATCGCAGCTGTGCGGACGTGTTGGCGCGTTCGCTTCGGCACCCAAGTGGGGCTTTTGTCCTTCTGTGGCGCTGGCGTTGGAGCTGCCGGCCACCGTAGGTGGCGCGTGTTGTCTCCCGCCGGCAATGCCACGACAGCACGCTCCCGGGCCTCTGTCGGCAGCGGCAAGCTCAGTTGGGAGCACGGGTGGTCGCACCTAAAGCGTCTACTCGCCAAACTCCGGGCGATTGCGCCTCTCTCGAACCCGACCAAGTACTTAGGACGGCGCTGCGCGCCGCCGGGACCTGAGAGGGTTTCGAGGTGTATTGTGCAGGGGAGCTCAGCCTCCTCCTGTTTGCAGAATAATTGAGCGGACGCTTGCGTGTTCGCGCGGGCCCCCGGGACACACTCCCGGGCGGCCGGCTGCTCAGCTCTAGTTGACGCAGCTCCCTGGTTGATCCTGCCAGTAGTCATATGCTTGTCTCAAAGATTAAGCCATGCATGTCTCAGTACAAGCCGCATTAAGGTGAAACCGCGAATGGCTCATTAAATCAGTTATGGTTCCTTAGATCGTACCCACGTTACTTGGATAACTGTGGTAATTCTAGAGCTAATACATGCAAACAGAGTCCCGACCAGAGATGGAAGGGACGCTTTTATTAGATCAAAACCAATCGGTCGGCTCGTCCGGTCCGTTTGCCTTGGTGACTCTGAATAACTTTGGGCTGATCGCACGGTCCTCGTACCGGCGACGCATCTTTCAAATGTCTGCCTTATCAACTGTCGATGGTAGGTTCTGCGCCTACCATGGTTGTAACGGGTA
>NW_025726061.1:95000-100000 GCF_021461395.2 Schistocerca americana
CGCAACTCCAGCGGATGAACGGCGGACTTTTCCCGCAGTCGCAATGTGCAATCCACCCCTATAACATGCGTTTCATGAAGAGTTATCTCCAATATGCGACATTCCCGCTGTCCCTATACATGAGCTGCGGGCTGTACCAGTTACGAGCTAGAGACGCGACCGCGTTGCTCTCTGTACGAATGCCGATGCTGAGCGGTCAGCTAGGAGGCGCTCCATCCATGTCGGTACCGGTGAGCGTTGCACTCGCAGTCGCAAGAACGTACGGCAAGTATATTACCTGGAAGAGTCAATGACAGTCCACGCCCCCCTGCGTGGGAAGAGTCTTTCTAGGCCATGACCCACCGGAAGGGCGCAGCGTCCCCCACCCCAGACATGTGACGTCACACCATCGGTATTGACGACTAGACTGATTCCTTATAATCATTTGCCATACACCGGTGGAAGCTGCCGAGACGAGTAACTACATAGCGGGCTCGCCGTGTCACTAATGTACAGAGATACAACAGTTTCGACTGGAACCGGATTAAACGTATACACGGCGCTGATTAGTAATAGATAGAGCCATCAGAATACAGATAATGTATACAACTGTCCGTATACATGCTGAAAGACTCTGCTCACAATCACAACCACACGTCAGCCACACACCCTTATCACGCACTACTCTCTGCCTGTAACACGCACACAGACAATATGTAAGCACCAGCATGGAACAACACCCAGTGCATCCTCTCCGCCACATTAGACAATCCACACTGTCATAACCAGACTGGGAGGTCCACTCAGAAAACAGAATATCCCACCCACCCGACAACCACCATTGCTCAGCCAAGCCACCAACACCCACACATGTCCTACACAGGGGTGCACCCAACATCACAATACTGCCTCCTCTCACAGCACACAAACAATGGCAGGAATGAAAGACACAGGTCTGCCACAAGCATGGAATGAGAGCGCCGCCTGTCATGAGCCAAAGGTGCATCCTGACGTGGCAAATCAGATGATGCCGCAGGCATCCACTTACTATAATCACAATCAACAAACCGGCCGCCCCGCCCCGCCCCCCATTAAACCTTTCCTTACAACAATGTGTACCTTAACCTAACCTATATCGTACCGTAACCTAACCTATATCGTACCGTAACCTAACCTATGTCGTACCGTAACCTAACCTATGTCGTACCGTAACCTAACCTATGTCGTACCGTAACCTAACCTATGTCGTACCGTAACCTAACCTATGTCGTACCGTAACCTAACCTATGTCGTACCGTAACCTAACCTATGTCGTACCGTAACCTAACCTATGTCGTACCGTAACCTAACCTATGTCGTACCGTAACCTAACCTATGTCGTACCGTAACCTAACCTATGTCGTACCTTAACCTAACCTATGTCGTACCTTAACCTAACCTATGTCGTACCTTAACCTAACCTATGTCGTACCTTAACCTAACCTATGTCGTACCTTAACCTAACCTATGTCGTACCTTAACCTAACCTATGTCGTACCTTAACCTAACCTATGTCGTACCTTAACCTAACCTATGTCGTACCTTAACCTAACCTATGTCGTACCTTAACCTAACCTATGTCGTACCTTAACCTAACCTATGTCGTACCTTAACCTAACCTATGTCGTACCTTAACCTAACCTATGTCGTACCTTAACCTAACCTATGTCGTACCTTAACCTAACCTATGTCGTACCTTAACCTAACCTATGTCGTACCTTAACCTAACCTATGTCGTACCTTAACCTAACCTATGTCGTACCTTAACCTAACCTATGTCGTACCTTAACCTAACCTATGTCGTACCTTAACCTAACCTATGTCGTACCTTAACCTAACCTATGTCGTACCTTAACCTAACCTATGTCGTACCTTAACCTAACCTATGTCGTACCTTAACCTAACCTATGTCGTACCTTAACCTAACCTATGTCGTACCTTAACCTAACCTATGTCGTACCTTAACCTAACCTGTATTGCGCCTTAACCTAACCTGTATTGCGCCTTAACCTAACCTGTATTGCGCCTTAACGTAACCTGTATTGCGCCTTAACGTAACCTGTATTGCGCCTTAACGTAACCTGTATTGCGCCTTAACGTAACCTGTATTGCGCCTTAACGTAACCTGTATTGCGCCTTAACGTAACCTGTATTGCGCCTTAACGTAACCTGTATTGCGCCTTAACGTAACCTGTATTGCGCCTTAACGTAACCTGTATTGCGCCTTAACGTAACCTGTATTGCGCCTTAACGTAACCTGTATTGCGCCTTAACGTAACCTGTATTGCGCCTTAACGTAACCTGTATTGCGCCTTAACGTAACCTGTATTGCGCCTTAACGTAACCTGTATTGCGCCTTAACGTAACCTGTATTGCGCCTTAACGTAACCTGTATTGCGCCTTAACGTAACCTGTATTGCGCCTTAACGTAACCTGTATTGCGCCTTAACGTAACCTGTATTGCGCCTTAACGTAACCTGCATTGCGCCTTAACGTAACCTGCATTGCGCCTTAACGTAACCTGTATTGCGCCTTAACGTAACCTGTATTGCGCCTTAACGTAACCTGTATTGCGCCTTAACGTAACCTGTATTGCGCCTTAACGTAACCTGTATTGCGCCTTAACGTAACCTGTATTGCGCCTTAACGTAACCTGTATTGCGCCTTAACGTAACCGATATTGCGCCTTAACGTAACCTATATTGCGCCGTAACGTAACCTATATTGCGCCGTAACGTAACCCACATTGCCCCTTAACGTAACCCACATTGCCCCTTAACGTAACCCACATTGCCCCTTAACGTAACCCAACACACGTTGGGCCTTAACCCAACACACGTTGGGCCTTAACCCAACACACGTTGGGCCTTAACCCAACACACGTTGGGCCTTAACCCAACACACGTTGGGCCTTAACCCAACACACGTTGGGCCTTAACCCAACACACGTTGGGCCTTAACCCAACACACGTTGGGCCTTAACCCAACACACGTTGGGCCTTAACCCAACACACGTTGGGCCTTAACCCAACACACGTTGGGCCTTAACCTGCTCTGTAATTGTCATACGACGCGTTAAATTAGTGTAGTGTTGCCTAACTGCAACCCCCGCAATATAGTTTGCTACTCGCACTGCCCGGTCCCCAGTGTATCGCTTCATGTTAAACACCTTGCAGCTATACACTGTAATGTGGATGGCAGCAGGACGTACATGCTCAATGCCCTTTGCAGTTGTTCATTGGCATTTGCAGTTGTTCATTGGCATTCGCATGTGCGAAGCACTTAGCCTACGCTGTGGTACGGCCTGTGTCAACTGTCCGCTGATGTTGTACGTCCAAATCACACACTGTACTGCACATTGGTCCTCATGTACTGAATGATACATCGTGGTACATGTGACCGTACAACGACTGCGCCAACAACGGCGAACCATGCGGTCCAAATGTTGTGCACTCAGCTACGTGTCGTCTCCCTATAAGAGCTGGATTGCAGTGTGGTATGCCCTGGATGGCGATCAGCATGAGCCGTCTGTTGATGTAGTGGCGCGTGTTGTCAGACGTAGTCGTCTCTTCTCACACACCGTGATAGCATGGTGCACTGCGTTCCACATCTGCGACATGCGACAGAGGCCGGTTGACAGTCGTTCGCGCAATGGACATCGCATACGTACGGGGGCCACCTTCCACGTGTTCGCGAAGCGTGCACATGTTGTTGCGTGTATGTGGGCAGACATAGTGTGTCGTGACACCTGACACAGGCATGCAACAATCGTTGAATTTGCAAATGGCGATGGACGCCTACGTTTGCTGGTGACGTTATGCAAATGAACAACTGGTAAACCGTTGTGGTGCGGTTGTTCTCGCTAGAGGTGAATCAGTGATGGCGACGATCGGTTGAGCTACCAACCGGTTGTTCCAGCGATACCCACCATGCCCACGAACGTGAATGGCATCTGGGTGTGAAGCGATACGCGGCGGTGGCTGGGTGGGACCGTCCCCGGCCGGTGAGGGGGGGCCTCCCGGCGTGCTGGCCGCGCGGTGCGTGGGCGCACGCGCTACAGCCGGCTGGTGGGGGCGGCCAGTGGCAGGCGCGCCGGCCGACGGAGGCGGCAGGCGGCGCAGCTGCGCGCCGGCGCACCCTGCACGCGGCGCCGTGCGGCCAAAGTAGGTCCTCGCGGGCCCGGTGCGAAGCGCGGTGGACATCTGCAGTGTGCTGGTCCGATTGAGGACTGTGTGCGCTGAGGATGCGCCGCCGCCCGGCGCTCGGCGCCGCGACGCCGTCTGCTGCTCGGTCGCCTCTGCGGTTCTCGCAGGTGGTTTGTATCGCAGCTGTGCGGACGTGTTGGCGCGTGCGCTGTGCTGGGAGAGTTCGCTTCGGCACCCAAGTGGGGCTTTTGTCCTTCTGTGGCGCTGGCGTTGGAGCTGCCGGTCACCGTAGGTGGCGCGTGTTGTCTCCCGCCGGCAATGCCACGACAGCACGCTCCCGGGCCTCTGTCGGCAGCGGCAAGCTCAGTTGGGAGCACGGGTGGTCGCACCTAAAGCGTCTACTCGCCAAACTCCGGGCGATTGCGCCTCTCTCGAACCCGACCAAGTACTTAGGACGGCGCTGCGCGCCGCCGGGACCTGAGAGGGTTTCGAGGTGTATTGTGCAGGGGAGCTCAGCCTCCTCCTGTTTGCAGAATAATTGAGCGGACGCTTGCGTGTTCGCGCGGGCCCCCGGGACACACTCCCGGGCGGCCGGCTGCTCAGCTCTAGTTGACGCAGCTCCCTGGTTGATCCTGCCAGTAGTCATATGCTTGTCTCAAAGATTAAGCCATGCATGTCTCAGTACAAGCCGCATTAAGGTGAAACCGCGAATGGCTCATTAAATCAGTTATGGTTCCTTAGATCGTACCCACGTTACTTGGATAACTGTGGTAATTCTAGAGCTAATACATGCAAACAGAGTCCCGACCAGAGATGGAAGGGACGCTTTTATTAGAT
>NW_025726061.1:107500-112500 GCF_021461395.2 Schistocerca americana
CCACAGTGCCCATCTTTCGACCCCACCCACAAAGCCTGCGTCCTCTGTCGACCACAGCACCCCAACGCCAGCGCCTCTGCCGCACGAAATCGTGGACCGGCAATCACTCCACCTGCGCCCCACTCCAACCGCCCAACTCGCAACTCCAGCGGATGAACGGCGGACTTTTCCCGCAGTCGCAATGTGCAATCCACCCCTATAACATGCGTTTCATGAAGAGTTATCTCCAATATGCGACATTCCCGCTGTCCCTATACATGAGCTGCGGGCTGTACCAGTTACGAGCTAGAGACGCGACCGCGTTGCTCTCTGTACGAATGCCGATGCTGAGCGGTCAGCTAGGAGGCGCTCCATCCATGTCGGTACCGGTGAGCGTTGCACTCGCAGTCGCAAGAACGTACGGCAAGTATATTACCTGGAAGAGTCAATGACAGTCCACGCCCCCCTGCGTGGGAAGAGTCTTTCTAGGCCATGACCCACCGGAAGGGCGCAGCGTCCCCCACCCCAGACATGTGACGTCACACCATCGGTATTGACGACTAGACTGATTCCTTATAATCATTTGCCATACACCGGTGGAAGCTGCCGAGACGAGTAACTACATAGCGGGCTCGCCGTGTCACTAATGTACAGAGATACAACAGTTTCGACTGGAACCGGATTAAACGTATACACGGCGCTGATTAGTAATAGATAGAGCCATCAGAATACAGATAATGTATACAACTGTCCGTATACATGCTGAAAGACTCTGCTCACAATCACAACCACACGTCAGCCACACACCCTTATCACGCACTACTCTCTGCCTGTAACACGCACACAGACAATATGTAAGCACCAGCATGGAACAACACCCAGTGCATCCTCTCCGCCACATTAGACAATCCACACTGTCATAACCAGACTGGGAGGTCCACTCAGAAAACAGAATATCCCACCCACCCGACAACCACCATTGCTCAGCCAAGCCACCAACACCCACACATGTCCTACACAGGGGTGCACCCAACATCACAATACTGCCTCCTCTCACAGCACACAAACAATGGCAGGAATGAAAGACACAGGTCTGCCACAAGCATGGAATGAGAGCGCCGCCTGTCATGAGCCAAAGGTGCATCCTGACGTGGCAAATCAGATGATGCCGCAGGCATCCACTTACTATAATCACAATCAACAAACCGGCCGCCAAGCCCCGCCCCCCATTAAACCTTTCCTTACAACAATGTGTACCTTAACCTAACCTATATCGTACCGTAACCTAACCTATATCGTACCGTAACCTAACCTATGTCGTACCGTAACCTAACCTATGTCGTACCGTAACCTAACCTATGTCGTACCGTAACCTAACCTATGTCGTACCGTAACCTAACCTATGTCGTACCGTAACCTAACCTATGTCGTACCGTAACCTAACCTATGTCGTACCGTAACCTAACCTATGTCGTACCGTAACCTAACCTATGTCGTACCGTAACCTAACCTATGTCGTACCTTAACCTAACCTATGTCGTACCTTAACCTAACCTATGTCGTACCTTAACCTAACCTATGTCGTACCTTAACCTAACCTATGTCGTACCTTAACCTAACCTATGTCGTACCTTAACCTAACCTATGTCGTACCTTAACCTAACCTATGTCGTACCTTAACCTAACCTATGTCGTACCTTAACCTAACCTATGTCGTACCTTAACCTAACCTATGTCGTACCTTAACCTAACCTATGTCGTACCTTAACCTAACCTATGTCGTACCTTAACCTAACCTATGTCGTACCTTAACCTAACCTATGTCGTACCTTAACCTAACCTATGTCGTACCTTAACCTAACCTATGTCGTACCTTAACCTAACCTATGTCGTACCTTAACCTAACCTATGTCGTACCTTAACCTAACCTATGTCGTACCTTAACCTAACCTATGTCGTACCTTAACCTAACCTATGTCGTACCTTAACCTAACCTATGTCGTACCTTAACCTAACCTATGTCGTACCTTAACCTAACCTATGTCGTACCTTAACCTAACCTATGTCGTACCTTAACCTAACCTATGTCGTACCTTAACCTAACCTATGTCGTACCTTAACCTAACCTATGTCGTACCTTAACCTAACCTGTATTGCGCCTTAACCTAACCTGTATTGCGCCTTAACCTAACCTGTATTGCGCCTTAACGTAACCTGTATTGCGCCTTAACGTAACCTGTATTGCGCCTTAACGTAACCTGTATTGCGCCTTAACGTAACCTGTATTGCGCCTTAACGTAACCTGTATTGCGCCTTAACGTAACCTGTATTGCGCCTTAACGTAACCTGTATTGCGCCTTAACGTAACCTGTATTGCGCCTTAACGTAACCTGTATTGCGCCTTAACGTAACCTGTATTGCGCCTTAACGTAACCTGTATTGCGCCTTAACGTAACCTGTATTGCGCCTTAACGTAACCTGTATTGCGCCTTAACGTAACCTGTATTGCGCCTTAACGTAACCTGTATTGCGCCTTAACGTAACCTGTATTGCGCCTTAACGTAACCTGTATTGCGCCTTAACGTAACCTGTATTGCGCCTTAACGTAACCTGCATTGCGCCTTAACGTAACCTGCATTGCGCCTTAACGTAACCTGCATTGCGCCTTAACGTAACCTGCATTGCGCCTTAACGTAACCTGTATTGCGCCTTAACGTAACCTGTATTGCGCCTTAACGTAACCTGTATTGCGCCTTAACGTAACCTGTATTGCGCCTTAACGTAACCTGTATTGCGCCTTAACGTAACCGATATTGCGCCTTAACGTAACCTATATTGCGCCGTAACGTAACCTATATTGCGCCGTAACGTAACCCACATTGCCCCTTAACGTAACCCACATTGCCCCTTAACGTAACCCACATTGCCCCTTAACGTAACCCAACACACGTTGGGCCTTAACCCAACACACGTTGGGCCTTAACCCAACACACGTTGGGCCTTAACCCAACACACGTTGGGCCTTAACCCAACACACGTTGGGCCTTAACCCAACACACGTTGGGCCTTAACCCAACACACGTTGGGCCTTAACCCAACACACGTTGGGCCTTAACCCAACACACGTTGGGCCTTAACCCAACACACGTTGGGCCTTAACCCAACACACGTTGGGCCTTAACCCAACACACGTTGGGCCTTAACCTGCTCTGTAATTGTCATACGACGCGTTAAATTAGTGTAGTGTTGCCTAACTGCAACCCCCGCAATATAGTTTGCTACTCGCACTGCCCGGTCCCCAGTGTATCGCTTCATGTTAAACACCTTGCAGCTATACACTGTAATGTGGATGGCAGCAGGACGTACATGCTCAATGCCCTTTGCAGTTGTTCATTGGCATTTGCAGTTGTTCATTGGCATTCGCATGTGCGAAGCACTTAGCCTACGCTGTGGTACGGCCTGTGTCAACTGTCCGCTGATGTTGTACGTCCAAATCACACACTGTACTGCACATTGGTCCTCATGTACTGAATGATACATCGTGGTACATGTGACCGTACAACGACTGCGCCAACAACGGCGAACCATGCGGTCCAAATGTTGTGCACTCAGCTACGTGTCGTCTCCCTATAAGAGCTGGATTGCAGTGTGGTATGCCCTGGATGGCGATCAGCATGAGCCGTCTGTTGATGTAGTGGCGCGTGTTGTCAGACGTAGTCGTCTCTTCTCACACACCGTGATAGCATGGTGCACTGCGTTCCACATCTGCGACATGCGACAGAGGCCGGTTGACAGTCGTTCGCGCAATGGACATCGCATACGTACGGGGGCCACCTTCCACGTGTTCGCGAAGCGTGCACATGTTGTTGCGTGTATGTGGGCAGACATAGTGTGTCGTGACACCTGACACAGGCATGCAACAATCGTTGAATTTGCAAATGGCGATGGACGCCTACGTTTGCTGGTGACGTTATGCAAATGAACAACTGGTAAACCGTTGTGGTGCGGTTGTTCTCGCTAGAGGTGAATCAGTGATGGCGACGATCGGTTGAGCTACCAACCGGTTGTTCCAGCGATACCCACCATGCCCACGAACGTGAATGGCATCTGGGTGTGAAGCGATACGCGGCGGTGGCTGGGTGGGACCGTCCCCGGCCGGTGAGGGGGGGCCTCCCGGCGTGCTGGCCGCGCGGTGCGTGGGCGCACGCGCTACAGCCGGCTGGTGGGGGCGGCCAGTGGCAGGCGCGCCGGCCGACGGAGGCGGCAGGCGGCGCAGCTGCGCGCCGGCGCACCCTGCACGCGGCGCCGTGCGGCCAAAGTAGGTCCTCGCGGGCCCGGTGCGAAGCGCGGTGGACATCTGCAGTGTGCTGGTCCGATTGAGGACTGTGTGCGCTGAGGATGCGCCGCCGCCCGGCGCTCGGCGCCGCGACGCCGTCTGCTGCTCGGTCGCCTCTGCGGTTCTCGCAGGTGGTTTGTATCGCAGCTGTGCGGACGTGTTGGCGCGTGCGCTGTGCTGGGAGAGTTCGCTTCGGCACCCAAGTGGGGCTTTTGTCCTTCTGTGGCGCTGGCGTTGGAGCTGCCGGTCACCGTAGGTGGCGCGTGTTGTCTCCCGCCGGCAATGCCACGACAGCACGCTCCCGGGCCTCTGTCGGCAGCGGCAAGCTCAGTTGGGAGCACGGGTGGTCGCACCTAAAGCGTCTACTCGCCAAACTCCGGGCGATTGCGCCTCTCTCGAACCCGACCAAGTACTTAGGACGGCGCTGCGCGCCGCCGGGACCTGAGAGGGTTTCGAGGTGTATTGTGCAGGGGAGCTCAGCCTCCTCCTGTTTGCAGAATAATTGAGCGGACGCTTGCGTGTTCGCGCGGGCCCCCGGGACACACTCCCGGGCGGCCGGCTGCTCAGCTCTAGTTGACGCAGCTCCCTGGTTGATCCTGCCAGTAGTCATATGCTTGTCTCAAAGATTAAGCCATGCATGTCTCAGTACAAGCCGCATTAAGGTGAAACCGCGAATGGCTCATTA
>NW_025726061.1:117500-120000 GCF_021461395.2 Schistocerca americana
CCGTTGGTTGGCCTCGTGCTGGCCGGCGGTGCAGGATGCGCGCGCCTGCGCGGCGTTCGCGCCCCGGTGCTTCAACCTGCGTGCAGGATCCGAGCTCGGTCCCGTGCCTTGGCCTCCCACGGATCTTCCTTGCTGCGAGGCCGCGTCCGCCTTAGCGTGCTCCTCCGGGGGCGCGCGGGTGCGCGGATTCTCTTCGGCCGCCATTCAACGATCAACTCAGAACTGGCACGGACTGGGGGAATCCGACTGTCTAATTAAAACAAAGCATTGCGATGGCCCTAGCGGGTGTTGACGCAATGTGATTTCTGCCCAGTGCTCTGAATGTCAACGTGAAGAAATTCAAGCAAGCGCGGGTAAACGGCGGGAGTAACCCCTTCTCGTGGGCCCGCTGATTTTTGCAGAGTGGAAGACCGCACCAGGGGCTTGGGGGGGTTACCAGCCCCCCCTCGCATTATCCCTTTATAGTTGGGGGCAGCCGACAAGAAACAAGAGATGGTGGCCCTTCCGCTGAAGGTGCCACCCCAGCTACCCCAGCACCTATCCGGCCAACCGGCCGTAACGAAAATGCGATAGTTTGTGTAGCTCCCTTTGCTTGCAGTGAGTGCCACCGCACTTTTACCACGAAGAACGGTCTCGGGGTCCATCGCCGCCGCCAACACCCTGCGGCCGCCAACGCTGAGATCGTGACGGAGAGGCATCGCGCGAGGTGGACGGAGGAAGAAGTCCTGTCGCTCGCCAAGGCAGAGGCCGAACTGTTCCTGGAGAGGGACGCCCGGTTCTTCTTTGTAAATCAAGAACTTACCAGGATGTTCCCCGACCGAACGCTTGAGGCAATCAAGTGCCGACGGCGGCAAGCTGCCCACAAGCAGCTTGTCCGCCAATTCATGGAGGCACTTGAGATCGGTCGGGGTGAAGAGCCGGCGTCCCGCCGTGGAGCAGCGAGCTCGCTGCCTGACGCGGGCGAGGCCGCTGCGCCGCCCGTCGACGCAGCCGAGGACTTCGCGGCCGACACCACCGGGCCGCCGCCGGAGGGGCCGACTGACGCCGCCATCTGGGAGCATCTGGCGGGGCTACCTGCTTCCGCCCAGCGTTTCTCTGCCCTGGATCGAGTCATTGGTCTGGGGCGGGGCACGCCGCCCGATGTCATCCTGGGCATGCTCCCGGATGCCCTTGCGTCGGTCGGGTCCAGGGGGGAGAGGTCGATCACCAGGACACAGCGGCCGCGCCAACCATCCAAGCGGCCGCCTGCCGCCCCGCCGCTGCAGAAGCGCAAGCGGCGCCGCTGGGAATACGCGCGGACACAGGACGCCTTCCGTAGGTCGCGTGCGCGTTGCGTGCGCGGCTTGCTGGACGGCACCCTGCTGCAGCCGCCACCCGACATCCCCGGTCTGCTGGACTTCTGGGCGGACCTCTTCACGAAGAAGCCGATCTCCACCGCCGGCTTCATCCGTGACCGCCTTCTCCCGCACTCGGAGCCTGTCGCTCCTGAGTGCCTATGGGGGCCGGTCACACGTGAGGAGGTCGCTGCTGCCTTGCCGCCCAGGGGATCGGCAGCCGGGCCGGACGGCCTGACTCCAGCGGAGCTGCGGCGCCTGCCGCATGAAGTCCTGGTGAAACTCTTGAACCTCTTCCTCCTGGCCCGCGCCCTCCCCGAGCGTCTGCTTCGCGCCCGGACGTCACTTCTCCCCAAAACGGCTGCACCAACATCCCCCGCTGACTTTCGCCCCATTACGGTCTGCTCGGTGTTGGCGCGGACCTTTCACAAGGTTCTCGCGTCACGCCTGATGCGTGCATGTGCTGTGGACGAACGTCAGCGGGCATTCATCCCCCGGGATGGGATGTTGGAAAACACCTTCATCTTGGACACTGCTCTCACCGACGCAGTCCGCTCCTGTCGCTCTGTTTTTGTGGCATCGATCGACGTCTCTAAAGCGTTCGATTCGGTGGACCATGCCGCCCTCCGCCCCGTGCTGAGGGCTCATGGCCTGCCGGATTGCTTTATTGAGTACGTCGAAAGGTGTTACGAGGGTAGCACGACGGTGATAGCGGGCGGCGCCGACGTGGGCGTGCCCCTGCAGCCGGCTAGGGGTGTGCGTCAGGGTGACCCCCTCTCCCCCCTCCTTTTCAATTTTGCGGTGGACTATGTTTTGAGTCAACTTCCCTCCCACATCGGAGCTCGGATCCTTGGTCGCAGAGTTAACGCTGCGGCCTTCGCAGATGACGTCCTGCTTTTTGCATCGACCGCGAGGGGATTGCAGTCCCTCATCGACGCAGCCGTCGCAGCCCTCGCCCATCTGGGGCTGCAGATCAACGCCCGGAAGTGTTTCACCCTCGCCTTAGTCGCGTCTGGGCGCGACAAGAAGGTGAAGGTCGACGCCGACGTTACCTTCAAAGCGGGCAACGCCACCGTGCCCGCCCTACGTGTGGGTGAAACCTTCCGGTACCTGGGACTGCAATTCTCCACCGCTGGTCGCTGCGTTTTCAACCCACGACGCCACCT
>NW_025726061.1:125000-130000 GCF_021461395.2 Schistocerca americana
CTATGTCGTACCGTAACCTAACCTATGTCGTACCGTAACCTAACCTATGTCGTACCGTAACCTAACCTATGTCGTACCGTAACCTAACCTATGTCGTACCGTAACCTAACCTATGTCGTACCGTAACCTAACCTATGTCGTACCTTAACCTAACCTATGTCGTACCTTAACCTAACCTATGTCGTACCTTAACCTAACCTATGTCGTACCTTAACCTAACCTATGTCGTACCTTAACCTAACCTATGTCGTACCTTAACCTAACCTATGTCGTACCTTAACCTAACCTATGTCGTACCTTAACCTAACCTATGTCGTACCTTAACCTAACCTATGTCGTACCTTAACCTAACCTATGTCGTACCTTAACCTAACCTATGTCGTACCTTAACCTAACCTATGTCGTACCTTAACCTAACCTATGTCGTACCTTAACCTAACCTATGTCGTACCTTAACCTAACCTATGTCGTACCTTAACCTAACCTATGTCGTACCTTAACCTAACCTATGTCGTACCTTAACCTAACCTATGTCGTACCTTAACCTAACCTATGTCGTACCTTAACCTAACCTATGTCGTACCTTAACCTAACCTATGTCGTACCTTAACCTAACCTATGTCGTACCTTAACCTAACCTATGTCGTACCTTAACCTAACCTATGTCGTACCTTAACCTAACCTATGTCGTACCTTAACCTAACCTATGTCGTACCTTAACCTAACCTATGTCGTACCTTAACCTAACCTATGTCGTACCTTAACCTAACCTATGTCGTACCTTAACCTAACCTATGTCGTACCTTAACCTAACCTGTATTGCGCCTTAACCTAACCTGTATTGCGCCTTAACCTAACCTGTATTGCGCCTTAACGTAACCTGTATTGCGCCTTAACGTAACCTGTATTGCGCCTTAACGTAACCTGTATTGCGCCTTAACGTAACCTGTATTGCGCCTTAACGTAACCTGTATTGCGCCTTAACGTAACCTGTATTGCGCCTTAACGTAACCTGTATTGCGCCTTAACGTAACCTGTATTGCGCCTTAACGTAACCTGTATTGCGCCTTAACGTAACCTGTATTGCGCCTTAACGTAACCTGTATTGCGCCTTAACGTAACCTGTATTGCGCCTTAACGTAACCTGTATTGCGCCTTAACGTAACCTGTATTGCGCCTTAACGTAACCTGTATTGCGCCTTAACGTAACCTGTATTGCGCCTTAACGTAACCTGTATTGCGCCTTAACGTAACCTGTATTGCGCCTTAACGTAACCTGCATTGCGCCTTAACGTAACCTGCATTGCGCCTTAACGTAACCTGTATTGCGCCTTAACGTAACCTGTATTGCGCCTTAACGTAACCTGTATTGCGCCTTAACGTAACCTGTATTGCGCCTTAACGTAACCTGTATTGCGCCTTAACGTAACCTGTATTGCGCCTTAACGTAACCGATATTGCGCCTTAACGTAACCTATATTGCGCCGTAACGTAACCTATATTGCGCCGTAACGTAACCCACATTGCCCCTTAACGTAACCCACATTGCCCCTTAACGTAACCCACATTGCCCCTTAACGTAACCCAACACACGTTGGGCCTTAACCCAACACACGTTGGGCCTTAACCCAACACACGTTGGGCCTTAACCCAACACACGTTGGGCCTTAACCCAACACACGTTGGGCCTTAACCCAACACACGTTGGGCCTTAACCCAACACACGTTGGGCCTTAACCCAACACACGTTGGGCCTTAACCCAACACACGTTGGGCCTTAACCCAACACACGTTGGGCCTTAACCCAACACACGTTGGGCCTTAACCCAACACACGTTGGGCCTTAACCCAACACACGTTGGGCCTTAACCTGCTCTGTAATTGTCATACGACGCGTTAAATTAGTGTAGTGTTGCCTAACTGCAACCCCCGCAATATAGTTTGCTACTCGCACTGCCCGGTCCCCAGTGTATCGCTTCATGTTAAACACCTTGCAGCTATACACTGTAATGTGGATGGCAGCAGGACGTACATGCTCAATGCCCTTTGCAGTTGTTCATTGGCATTTGCAGTTGTTCATTGGCATTCGCATGTGCGAAGCACTTAGCCTACGCTGTGGTACGGCCTGTGTCAACTGTCCGCTGATGTTGTACGTCCAAATCACACACTGTACTGCACATTGGTCCTCATGTACTGAATGATACATCGTGGTACATGTGACCGTACAACGACTGCGCCAACAACGGCGAACCATGCGGTCCAAATGTTGTGCACTCAGCTACGTGTCGTCTCCCTATAAGAGCTGGATTGCAGTGTGGTATGCCCTGGATGGCGATCAGCATGAGCCGTCTGTTGATGTAGTGGCGCGTGTTGTCAGACGTAGTCGTCTCTTCTCACACACCGTGATAGCATGGTGCACTGCGTTCCACATCTGCGACATGCGACAGAGGCCGGTTGACAGTCGTTCGCGCAATGGACATCGCATACGTACGGGGGCCACCTTCCACGTGTTCGCGAAGCGTGCACATGTTGTTGCGTGTATGTGGGCAGACATAGTGTGTCGTGACACCTGACACAGGCATGCAACAATCGTTGAATTTGCAAATGGCGATGGACGCCTACGTTTGCTGGTGACGTTATGCAAATGAACAACTGGTAAACCGTTGTGGTGCGGTTGTTCTCGCTAGAGGTGAATCAGTGATGGCGACGATCGGTTGAGCTACCAACCGGTTGTTCCAGCGATACCCACCATGCCCACGAACGTGAATGGCATCTGGGTGTGAAGCGATACGCGGCGGTGGCTGGGTGGGACCGTCCCCGGCCGGTGAGGGGGGGCCTCCCGGCGTGCTGGCCGCGCGGTGCGTGGGCGCACGCGCTACAGCCGGCTGGTGGGGGCGGCCAGTGGCAGGCGCGCCGGCCGACGGAGGCGGCAGGCGGCGCAGCTGCGCGCCGGCGCACCCTGCACGCGGCGCCGTGCGGCCAAAGTAGGTCCTCGCGGGCCCGGTGCGAAGCGCGGTGGACATCTGCAGTGTGCTGGTCCGATTGAGGACTGTGTGCGCTGAGGATGCGCCGCCGCCCGGCGCTCGGCGCCGCGACGCCGTCTGCTGCTCGGTCGCCTCTGCGGTTCTCGCAGGTGGTTTGTATCGCAGCTGTGCGGACGTGTTGGCGCGTGCGCTGTGCTGGGAGAGTTCGCTTCGGCACCCAAGTGGGGCTTTTGTCCTTCTGTGGCGCTGGCGTTGGAGCTGCCGGTCACCGTAGGTGGCGCGTGTTGTCTCCCGCCGGCAATGCCACGACAGCACGCTCCCGGGCCTCTGTCGGCAGCGGCAAGCTCAGTTGGGAGCACGGGTGGTCGCACCTAAAGCGTCTACTCGCCAAACTCCGGGCGATTGCGCCTCTCTCGAACCCGACCAAGTACTTAGGACGGCGCTGCGCGCCGCCGGGACCTGAGAGGGTTTCGAGGTGTATTGTGCAGGGGAGCTCAGCCTCCTCCTGTTTGCAGAATAATTGAGCGGACGCTTGCGTGTTCGCGCGGGCCCCCGGGACACACTCCCGGGCGGCCGGCTGCTCAGCTCTAGTTGACGCAGCTCCCTGGTTGATCCTGCCAGTAGTCATATGCTTGTCTCAAAGATTAAGCCATGCATGTCTCAGTACAAGCCGCATTAAGGTGAAACCGCGAATGGCTCATTAAATCAGTTATGGTTCCTTAGATCGTACCCACGTTACTTGGATAACTGTGGTAATTCTAGAGCTAATACATGCAAACAGAGTCCCGACCAGAGATGGAAGGGACGCTTTTATTAGATCAAAACCAATCGGTCGGCTCGTCCGGTCCGTTTGCCTTGGTGACTCTGAATAACTTTGGGCTGATCGCACGGTCCTCGTACCGGCGACGCATCTTTCAAATGTCTGCCTTATCAACTGTCGATGGTAGGTTCTGCGCCTACCATGGTTGTAACGGGTAACGGGGAATCAGGGTTCGATTCCGGAGAGGGAGCCTGAGAAACGGCTACCACATCCAAGGAAGGCAGCAGGCGCGCAAATTACCCACTCCCGGCACGGGGAGGTAGTGACGAAAAATAACGATACGGGACTCATCCGAGGCCCCGTAATCGGAATGAGTACACTTTAAATCCTTTAACGAGTATCTATTGGAGGGCAAGTCTGGTGCCAGCAGCCGCGGTAATTCCAGCTCCAATAGCGTATATTAAAGTTGTTGCGGTTAAAAAGCTCGTAGTTGGATTTGTGTCCCACGCTGTTGGTTCACCGCCCGTCGGTGTTTAACTGGCATGTATCGTGGGACGTCCTGCCGGTGGGGCGAGCCGAAGGCGTGCGACGCGCCTCGTGCGTGCTCGTGCATCCCGAGGCGGACCCCGTTGCAATCCTACCAGGGTGCTCTTGAGTGAGTGTCTCGGTGGGCCGGCACGTTTACTTTGAACAAATTAGAGTGCTTAAAGCAGGCAAGCCCGCCTGAATACTGTGTGCATGGAATAATGGAATAGGACCTCGGTTCTATTTTGTTGGTTTTCGGAACCCGAGGTAATGATTAATAGGGACAGGCGGGGGCATTCGTATTGCGACGTTAGAGGTGAAATTCTTGGATCGTCGCAAGACGAACAGAAGCGAAAGCATTTGCCAAGTATGTTTTCATTAATCAAGAACGAAAGTTAGAGGTTCGAAGGCGATCAGATACCGCCCTAGTTCTAACCATAAACGATGCCAGCCAGCGATCCGCCGCAGTTCCTCCGATGACTCGGCGGGCAGCCTCCGGGAAACCAAAGCTTTTGGGTTCCGGGGGAAGTATGGTTGCAAAGCTGAAACTTAAAGGAATTGACGGAAGGGCACCACCAGGAGTGGAGCCTGCGGCTTAATTTGACTCAACACGGGAAACCTCACCAGGCCCGGACACCGGAAGGATTGACAGATTGATAGCTCTTTCTTGATTCGGTGGGTGGTGGTGCATGGCCGTTCTTAGTTGGTGGAGCGATTTGTCTGGTTAATTC
>NW_025726061.1:137500-142500 GCF_021461395.2 Schistocerca americana
GCCCCGCCCCCCATTAAACCTTTCCTTACAACAATGTGTACCTTAACCTAACCTATATCGTACCGTAACCTAACCTATATCGTACCGTAACCTAACCTATGTCGTACCGTAACCTAACCTATGTCGTACCGTAACCTAACCTATGTCGTACCGTAACCTAACCTATGTCGTACCGTAACCTAACCTATGTCGTACCGTAACCTAACCTATGTCGTACCGTAACCTAACCTATGTCGTACCGTAACCTAACCTATGTCGTACCGTAACCTAACCTATGTCGTACCTTAACCTAACCTATGTCGTACCTTAACCTAACCTATGTCGTACCTTAACCTAACCTATGTCGTACCTTAACCTAACCTATGTCGTACCTTAACCTAACCTATGTCGTACCTTAACCTAACCTATGTCGTACCTTAACCTAACCTATGTCGTACCTTAACCTAACCTATGTCGTACCTTAACCTAACCTATGTCGTACCTTAACCTAACCTATGTCGTACCTTAACCTAACCTATGTCGTACCTTAACCTAACCTATGTCGTACCTTAACCTAACCTATGTCGTACCTTAACCTAACCTATGTCGTACCTTAACCTAACCTATGTCGTACCTTAACCTAACCTATGTCGTACCTTAACCTAACCTATGTCGTACCTTAACCTAACCTATGTCGTACCTTAACCTAACCTATGTCGTACCTTAACCTAACCTATGTCGTACCTTAACCTAACCTATGTCGTACCTTAACCTAACCTATGTCGTACCTTAACCTAACCTATGTCGTACCTTAACCTAACCTATGTCGTACCTTAACCTAACCTATGTCGTACCTTAACCTAACCTATGTCGTACCTTAACCTAACCTATGTCGTACCTTAACCTAACCTATGTCGTACCTTAACCTAACCTATGTCGTACCTTAACCTAACCTGTATTGCGCCTTAACCTAACCTGTATTGCGCCTTAACCTAACCTGTATTGCGCCTTAACGTAACCTGTATTGCGCCTTAACGTAACCTGTATTGCGCCTTAACGTAACCTGTATTGCGCCTTAACGTAACCTGTATTGCGCCTTAACGTAACCTGTATTGCGCCTTAACGTAACCTGTATTGCGCCTTAACGTAACCTGTATTGCGCCTTAACGTAACCTGTATTGCGCCTTAACGTAACCTGTATTGCGCCTTAACGTAACCTGTATTGCGCCTTAACGTAACCTGTATTGCGCCTTAACGTAACCTGTATTGCGCCTTAACGTAACCTGTATTGCGCCTTAACGTAACCTGTATTGCGCCTTAACGTAACCTGTATTGCGCCTTAACGTAACCTGTATTGCGCCTTAACGTAACCTGTATTGCGCCTTAACGTAACCTGCATTGCGCCTTAACGTAACCTGCATTGCGCCTTAACGTAACCTGTATTGCGCCTTAACGTAACCTGTATTGCGCCTTAACGTAACCTGTATTGCGCCTTAACGTAACCTGTATTGCGCCTTAACGTAACCTGTATTGCGCCTTAACGTAACCTGTATTGCGCCTTAACGTAACCTGTATTGCGCCTTAACGTAACCTGTATTGCGCCTTAACGTAACCGATATTGCGCCTTAACGTAACCTATATTGCGCCGTAACGTAACCTATATTGCGCCGTAACGTAACCCACATTGCCCCTTAACGTAACCCACATTGCCCCTTAACGTAACCCACATTGCCCCTTAACGTAACCCAACACACGTTGGGCCTTAACCCAACACACGTTGGGCCTTAACCCAACACACGTTGGGCCTTAACCCAACACACGTTGGGCCTTAACCCAACACACGTTGGGCCTTAACCCAACACACGTTGGGCCTTAACCCAACACACGTTGGGCCTTAACCCAACACACGTTGGGCCTTAACCCAACACACGTTGGGCCTTAACCCAACACACGTTGGGCCTTAACCTGCTCTGTAATTGTCATACGACGCGTTAAATTAGTGTAGTGTTGCCTAACTGCAACCCCCGCAATATAGTTTGCTACTCGCACTGCCCGGTCCCCAGTGTATCGCTTCATGTTAAACACCTTGCAGCTATACACTGTAATGTGGATGGCAGCAGGACGTACATGCTCAATGCCCTTTGCAGTTGTTCATTGGCATTTGCAGTTGTTCATTGGCATTCGCATGTGCGAAGCACTTAGCCTACGCTGTGGTACGGCCTGTGTCAACTGTCCGCTGATGTTGTACGTCCAAATCACACACTGTACTGCACATTGGTCCTCATGTACTGAATGATACATCGTGGTACATGTGACCGTACAACGACTGCGCCAACAACGGCGAACCATGCGGTCCAAATGTTGTGCACTCAGCTACGTGTCGTCTCCCTATAAGAGCTGGATTGCAGTGTGGTATGCCCTGGATGGCGATCAGCATGAGCCGTCTGTTGATGTAGTGGCGCGTGTTGTCAGACGTAGTCGTCTCTTCTCACACACCGTGATAGCATGGTGCACTGCGTTCCACATCTGCGACATGCGACAGAGGCCGGTTGACAGTCGTTCGCGCAATGGACATCGCATACGTACGGGGGCCACCTTCCACGTGTTCGCGAAGCGTGCACATGTTGTTGCGTGTATGTGGGCAGACATAGTGTGTCGTGACACCTGACACAGGCATGCAACAATCGTTGAATTTGCAAATGGCGATGGACGCCTACGTTTGCTGGTGACGTTATGCAAATGAACAACTGGTAAACCGTTGTGGTGCGGTTGTTCTCGCTAGAGGTGAATCAGTGATGGCGACGATCGGTTGAGCTACCAACCGGTTGTTCCAGCGATACCCACCATGCCCACGAACGTGAATGGCATCTGGGTGTGAAGCGATACGCGGCGGTGGCTGGGTGGGACCGTCCCCGGCCGGTGAGGGGGGGCCTCCCGGCGTGCTGGCCGCGCGGTGCGTGGGCGCACGCGCTACAGCCGGCTGGTGGGGGCGGCCAGTGGCAGGCGCGCCGGCCGACGGAGGCGGCAGGCGGCGCAGCTGCGCGCCGGCGCACCCTGCACGCGGCGCCGTGCGGCCAAAGTAGGTCCTCGCGGGCCCGGTGCGAAGCGCGGTGGACATCTGCAGTGTGCTGGTCCGATTGAGGACTGTGTGCGCTGAGGATGCGCCGCCGCCCGGCGCTCGGCGCCGCGACGCCGTCTGCTGCTCGGTCGCCTCTGCGGTTCTCGCAGGTGGTTTGTATCGCAGCTGTGCGGACGTGTTGGCGCGTGCGCTGTGCTGGGAGAGTTCGCTTCGGCACCCAAGTGGGGCTTTTGTCCTTCTGTGGCGCTGGCGTTGGAGCTGCCGGTCACCGTAGGTGGCGCGTGTTGTCTCCCGCCGGCAATGCCACGACAGCACGCTCCCGGGCCTCTGTCGGCAGCGGCAAGCTCAGTTGGGAGCACGGGTGGTCGCACCTAAAGCGTCTACTCGCCAAACTCCGGGCGATTGCGCCTCTCTCGAACCCGACCAAGTACTTAGGACGGCGCTGCGCGCCGCCGGGACCTGAGAGGGTTTCGAGGTGTATTGTGCAGGGGAGCTCAGCCTCCTCCTGTTTGCAGAATAATTGAGCGGACGCTTGCGTGTTCGCGCGGGCCCCCGGGACACACTCCCGGGCGGCCGGCTGCTCAGCTCTAGTTGACGCAGCTCCCTGGTTGATCCTGCCAGTAGTCATATGCTTGTCTCAAAGATTAAGCCATGCATGTCTCAGTACAAGCCGCATTAAGGTGAAACCGCGAATGGCTCATTAAATCAGTTATGGTTCCTTAGATCGTACCCACGTTACTTGGATAACTGTGGTAATTCTAGAGCTAATACATGCAAACAGAGTCCCGACCAGAGATGGAAGGGACGCTTTTATTAGATCAAAACCAATCGGTCGGCTCGTCCGGTCCGTTTGCCTTGGTGACTCTGAATAACTTTGGGCTGATCGCACGGTCCTCGTACCGGCGACGCATCTTTCAAATGTCTGCTTTATCAACTGTCGATGGTAGGTTCTGCGCCTACCATGGTTGTAACGGGTAACGGGGAATCAGGGTTCGATTCCGGAGAGGGAGCCTGAGAAACGGCTACCACATCCAAGGAAGGCAGCAGGCGCGCAAATTACCCACTCCCGGCACGGGGAGGTAGTGACGAAAAATAACGATACGGGACTCATCCGAGGCCCCGTAATCGGAATGAGTACACTTTAAATCCTTTAACGAGTATCTATTGGAGGGCAAGTCTGGTGCCAGCAGCCGCGGTAATTCCAGCTCCAATAGCGTATATTAAAGTTGTTGCGGTTAAAAAGCTCGTAGTTGGATTTGTGTCCCACGCTGTTGGTTCACCGCCCGTCGGTGTTTAACTGGCATGTATCGTGGGACGTCCTGCCGGTGGGGCGAGCCGAAGGCGTGCGACGCGCCTCGTGCGTGCTCGTGCGTCCCGAGGCGGACCCCGTTGCAATCCTACCAGGGTGCTCTTGAGTGAGTGTCTCGGTGGGCCGGCACGTTTACTTTGAACAAATTAGAGTGCTTAAAGCAGGCAAGCCCGCCTGAATACTGTGTGCATGGAATAATGGAATAGGACCTCGGTTCTATTTTGTTGGTTTTCGGAACCCGAGGTAATGATTAATAGGGACAGGCGGGGGCATTCGTATTGCGACGTTAGAGGTGAAATTCTTGGATCGTCGCAAGACGAACAGAAGCGAAAGCATTTGCCAAGTATGTTTTCATTAATCAAGAACGAAAGTTAGAGGTTCGAAGGCGATCAGATACCGCCCTAGTTCTAACCATAAACGATGCCAGCCAGCGATCCGCCGCAGTTCCTCCGATGACTCGGCGGGCAGCCTCCGGGAAACCAAAGCTTTTGGGTTCCGGGGGAAGTATGGTTGCAAAGCTGAAACTTAAAGGAATTGACGGAAGGGCACCACCAGGAGTGGAGCCTGCGGCTTAATTTGACTCAACACGGGAAACCTCACCAGGCCCGGACACCGGAAGGATTGACAGATTGA
>NW_025726061.1:150000-155000 GCF_021461395.2 Schistocerca americana
CCTGACGTGGCAAATCAGATGATGCCGCAGGCATCCACTTACTATAATCACAATCAACAAACCGGCCGCCCCGCCCCGCCCCCCATTAAACCTTTCCTTACAACAATGTGTACCTTAACCTAACCTATATCGTACCGTAACCTAACCTATGTCGTACCGTAACCTAACCTATGTCGTACCGTAACCTAACCTATGTCGTACCGTAACCTAACCTATGTCGTACCGTAACCTAACCTATGTCGTACCGTAACCTAACCTATGTCGTACCGTAACCTAACCTATGTCGTACCGTAACCTAACCTATGTCGTACCGTAACCTAACCTATGTCGTACCTTAACCTAACCTATGTCGTACCTTAACCTAACCTATGTCGTACCTTAACCTAACCTATGTCGTACCTTAAGCTAACCTATGTCGTACCTTAACCTAACCTATGTCGTACCTTAACCTAACCTATGTCGTACCTTAACCTAACCTATGTCGTACCTTAACCTAACCTATGTCGTACCTTAACCTAACCTATGTCGTACCTTAACCTAACCTATGTCGTACCTTAACCTAACCTATGTCGTACCTTAACCTAACCTATGTCGTACCTTAACCTAACCTATGTCGTACCTTAACCTAACCTATGTCGTACCTTAACCTAACCTATGTCGTACCTTAACCTAACCTATGTCGTACCTTAACCTAACCTATGTCGTACCTTAACCTAACCTATGTCGTACCTTAACCTAACCTATGTCGTACCTTAACCTAACCTATGTCGTACCTTAACCTAACCTATGTCGTACCTTAACCTAACCTATGTCGTACCTTAACCTAACCTATGTCGTACCTTAACCTAACCTATGTCGTACCTTAACCTAACCTATGTCGTACCTTAACCTAACCTATGTCGTACCTTAACCTAACCTATGTCGTACCTTAACCTAACCTATGTCGTACCTTAACCTAACCTATGTCGTACCTTAACCTAACCTATGTCGTACCTTAACCTAACCTATGTCGTACCTTAACCTAACCTATGTCGTACCTTAACCTAACCTATGTCGTACCTTAACCTAACCTATGTCGTACCTTAACCTAACCTATGTCGTACCTTAACCTAACCTATGTCGTACCTTAACCTAACCTGTATTGCGCCTTAACCTAACCTGTATTGCGCCTTAACCTAACCTGTATTGCGCCTTAACGTAACCTGTATTGCGCCTTAACGTAACCTGTATTGCGCCTTAACGTAACCTGTATTGCGCCTTAACGTAACCTGTATTGCGCCTTAACGTAACCTGTATTGCGCCTTAACGTAACCTGTATTGCGCCTTAACGTAACCTGTATTGCGCCTTAACGTAACCTGTATTGCGCCTTAACGTAACCTGTATTGCGCCTTAACGTAACCTGTATTGCGCCTTAACGTAACCTGTATTGCGCCTTAACGTAACCTGTATTGCGCCTTAACGTAACCTGTATTGCGCCTTAACGTAACCTGTATTGCGCCTTAACGTAACCTGTATTGCGCCTTAACGTAACCTGTATTGCGCCTTAACGTAACCTGTATTGCGCCTTAACGTAACCTGTATTGCGCCTTAACGTAACCTGCATTGCGCCTTAACGTAACCTGCATTGCGCCTTAACGTAACCTGTATTGCGCCTTAACGTAACCTGTATTGCGCCTTAACGTAACCTGTATTGCGCCTTAACGTAACCTGTATTGCGCCTTAACGTAACCTGTATTGCGCCTTAACGTAACCTGTATTGCGCCTTAACGTAACCGATATTGCGCCTTAACGTAACCTATATTGCGCCGTAACGTAACCTATATTGCGCCGTAACGTAACCCACATTGCCCCTTAACGTAACCCACATTGCCCCTTAACGTAACCCACATTGCCCCTTAACGTAACCCAACACACGTTGGGCCTTAACCCAACACACGTTGGGCCTTAACCCAACACACGTTGGGCCTTAACCCAACACACGTTGGGCCTTAACCCAACACACGTTGGGCCTTAACCCAACACACGTTGGGCCTTAACCCAACACACGTTGGGCCTTAACCCAACACACGTTGGGCCTTAACCCAACACACGTTGGGCCTTAACCCAACACACGTTGGGCCTTAACCCAACACACGTTGGGCCTTAACCCAACACACGTTGGGCCTTAACCCAACACACGTTGGGCCTTAACCTGCTCTGTAATTGTCATACGACGCGTTAAATTAGTGTAGTGTTGCCTAACTGCAACCCCCGCAATATAGTTTGCTACTCGCACTGCCCGGTCCCCAGTGTATCGCTTCATGTTAAACACCTTGCAGCTATACACTGTAATGTGGATGGCAGCAGGACGTACATGCTCAATGCCCTTTGCAGTTGTTCATTGGCATTTGCAGTTGTTCATTGGCATTCGCATGTGCGAAGCACTTAGCCTACGCTGTGGTACGGCCTGTGTCAACTGTCCGCTGATGTTGTACGTCCAAATCACACACTGTACTGCACATTGGTCCTCATGTACTGAATGATACATCGTGGTACATGTGACCGTACAACGACTGCGCCAACAACGGCGAACCATGCGGTCCAAATGTTGTGCACTCAGCTACGTGTCGTCTCCCTATAAGAGCTGGATTGCAGTGTGGTATGCCCTGGATGGCGATCAGCATGAGCCGTCTGTTGATGTAGTGGCGCGTGTTGTCAGACGTAGTCGTCTCTTCTCACACACCGTGATAGCATGGTGCACTGCGTTCCACATCTGCGACATGCGACAGAGGCCGGTTGACAGTCGTTCGCGCAATGGACATCGCATACGTACGGGGGCCACCTTCCACGTGTTCGCGAAGCGTGCACATGTTGTTGCGTGTATGTGGGCAGACATAGTGTGTCGTGACACCTGACACAGGCATGCAACAATCGTTGAATTTGCAAATGGCGATGGACGCCTACGTTTGCTGGTGACGTTATGCAAATGAACAACTGGTAAACCGTTGTGGTGCGGTTGTTCTCGCTAGAGGTGAATCAGTGATGGCGACGATCGGTTGAGCTACCAACCGGTTGTTCCAGCGATACCCACCATGCCCACGAACGTGAATGGCATCTGGGTGTGAAGCGATACGCGGCGGTGGCTGGGTGGGACCGTCCCCGGCCGGTGAGGGGGGGCCTCCCGGCGTGCTGGCCGCGCGGTGCGTGGGCGCACGCGCTACAGCCGGCTGGTGGGGGCGGCCAGTGGCAGGCGCGCCGGCCGACGGAGGCGGCAGGCGGCGCAGCTGCGCGCCGGCGCACCCTGCACGCGGCGCCGTGCGGCCAAAGTAGGTCCTCGCGGGCCCGGTGCGAAGCGCGGTGGACATCTGCAGTGTGCTGGTCCGATTGAGGACTGTGTGCGCTGAGGATGCGCCGCCGCCCGGCGCTCGGCGCCGCGACGCCGTCTGCTGCTCGGTCGCCTCTGCGGTTCTCGCAGGTGGTTTGTATCGCAGCTGTGCGGACGTGTTGGCGCGTGCGCTGTGCTGGGAGAGTTCGCTTCGGCACCCAAGTGGGGCTTTTGTCCTTCTGTGGCGCTGGCGTTGGAGCTGCCGGTCACCGTAGGTGGCGCGTGTTGTCTCCCGCCGGCAATGCCACGACAGCACGCTCCCGGGCCTCTGTCGGCAGCGGCAAGCTCAGTTGGGAGCACGGGTGGTCGCACCTAAAGCGTCTACTCGCCAAACTCCGGGCGATTGCGCCTCTCTCGAACCCGACCAAGTACTTAGGACGGCGCTGCGCGCCGCCGGGACCTGAGAGGGTTTCGAGGTGTATTGTGCAGGGGAGCTCAGCCTCCTCCTGTTTGCAGAATAATTGAGCGGACGCTTGCGTGTTCGCGCGGGCCCCCGGGACACACTCCCGGGCGGCCGGCTGCTCAGCTCTAGTTGACGCAGCTCCCTGGTTGATCCTGCCAGTAGTCATATGCTTGTCTCAAAGATTAAGCCATGCATGTCTCAGTACAAGCCGCATTAAGGTGAAACCGCGAATGGCTCATTAAATCAGTTATGGTTCCTTAGATCGTACCCACGTTACTTGG
The DNA here is from genome assembly GCF_021461395.2 of Schistocerca americana. Classification (NCBI taxonomy): domain Eukaryota; kingdom Metazoa; phylum Arthropoda; class Insecta; order Orthoptera; family Acrididae; genus Schistocerca; species Schistocerca americana. The sequence goes on from NW_025726061.1 coordinate 154,050, forward strand.
ATAACTGTGGTAATTCTAGAGCTAATACATGCAAACAGAGTCCCGACCAGAGATGGAAGGGACGCTTTTATTAGATCAAAACCAATCGGTCGGCTCGTCCGGTCCGTTTGCCTTGGTGACTCTGAATAACTTTGGGCTGATCGCACGGTCCTCGTACCGGCGACGCATCTTTCAAATGTCTGCCTTATCAACTGTCGATGGTAGGTTCTGCGCCTACCATGGTTGTAACGGGTAACGGGGAATCAGGGTTCGATTCCGGAGAGGGAGCCTGAGAAACGGCTACCACATCCAAGGAAGGCAGCAGGCGCGCAAATTACCCACTCCCGGCACGGGGAGGTAGTGACGAAAAATAACGATACGGGACTCATCCGAGGCCCCGTAATCGGAATGAGTACACTTTAAATCCTTTAACGAGTATCTATTGGAGGGCAAGTCTGGTGCCAGCAGCCGCGGTAATTCCAGCTCCAATAGCGTATATTAAAGTTGTTGCGGTTAAAAAGCTCGTAGTTGGATTTGTGTCCCACGCTGTTGGTTCACCGCCCGTCGGTGTTTAACTGGCATGTATCGTGGGACGTCCTGCCGGTGGGGCGAGCCGAAGGCGTGCGACGCGCCTCGTGCGTGCTCGTGCGTCCCGAGGCGGACCCCGTTGCAATCCTACCAGGGTGCTCTTGAGTGAGTGTCTCGGTGGGCCGGCACGTTTACTTTGAACAAATTAGAGTGCTTAAAGCAGGCAAGCCCGCCTGAATACTGTGTGCATGGAATAATGGAATAGGACCTCGGTTCTATTTTGTTGGTTTTCGGAACCCGAGGTAATGATTAATAGGGACAGGCGGGGGCATTCGTATTGCGACGTTAGAGGTGAAATTCTTGGATCGTCGCAAGACGAACAGAAGCGAAAGCATTTGCCAAGTATGTTTTCATTAATCAAGAACGAAAGTTAGAGGTTCGAAG
>NW_025726061.1:157500-162500 GCF_021461395.2 Schistocerca americana
CGTAATGAAAGTGAAGGTCTCGCCTTGCGCGGGCCGAGGGAGGATGGGGCTTCCCCGCCCTTCACGGGGCGGCGGCCTCCGCACTCCCGGGGCGTCTCGTCCTCATTGCGAGGTGAGGCGCACCTAGAGCGTACACGTTGGGACCCGAAAGATGGTGAACTATGCCTGGCCAGGACGAAGTCAGGGGAAACCCTGATGGAGGTCCGTAGCGATTCTGACGTGCAAATCGATCGTCGGAGCTGGGTATAGGGGCGAAAGACTAATCGAACCATCTAGTAGCTGGTTCCCTCCGAAGTTTCCCTCAGGATAGCTGGTGCTCGTACGAGTCTCATCCGGTAAAGCGAATGATTAGAGGCCTTGGGGCCGAAACGACCTCAACCTATTCTCAAACTTTAAATGGGTGAGATCTCCGGCTTGCTTGATATGCTGAAGCCGCGAGCAAACGACTCGGATCGGAGTGCCAAGTGGGCCACTTTTGGTAAGCAGAACTGGCGCTGTGGGATGAACCAAACGCCGAGTTAAGGCGCCCGAATCGACGCTCATGGGAAACCATGAAAGGCGTTGGTTGCTTAAGACAGCAGGACGGTGGCCATGGAAGTCGGAATCCGCTAAGGAGTGTGTAACAACTCACCTGCCGAAGCAACTAGCCCTGAAAATGGATGGCGCTGAAGCGTCGTGCCTATACTCGGCCGTCAGTCTGGCAGTCATGGCCGGTCCTTGCGGCCGGCCGCGAAGCCCTGACGAGTAGGAGGGTCGCGGCGGTGGGCGCAGAAGGGTCTGGGCGTGAGCCTGCCTGGAGCCGCCGTCGGTGCAGATCTTGGTGGTAGTAGCAAATACTCCAGCGAGGCCCTGGAGGGCTGACGCGGAGAAGGGTTTCGTGTGAACAGCCGTTGCACACGAGTCAGTCGATCCTAAGCCCTAGGAGAAATCCGATGTTGATGGGGGCCGTCATAGCATGATGCACTTTGTGCTGGCCCCCGTTGGGCGAAAGGGAATCCGGTTCCTATTCCGGAACCCGGCAGCGGAACCGATACAAGTCGGGCCCCTCTTTTAGAGATGCTCGTCGGGGTAACCCAAAAGGACCCGGAGACGCCGTCGGGAGATCGGGGAAGAGTTTTCTTTTCTGCATGAGCGTTCGAGTTCCCTGGAATCCTCTAGCAGGGAGATAGGGTTTGGAACGCGAAGAGCACCGCAGTTGCGGCGGTGTCCCGATCTTCCCTCGGACCTTGAAAATCCGGGAGAGGGCCACGTGGAGGTGTCGCGCCGGTTCGTACCCATATCCGCAGCAGGTCTCCAAGGTGAAGAGCCTCTAGTCGATAGAATAATGTAGGTAAGGGAAGTCGGCAAATTGGATCCGTAACTTCGGGATAAGGATTGGCTCTGAGGATCGGGGCGTGTCGGGCTTGGTCGGGAAGTGGGTCAGCGCTAACGTGCCGGGCCTGGGCGAGGTGAGTGCCGTAGGGGTGCCGGTAAGTGCGGGCGTTTAGCGCGGGCGTGGTCTGCTCTCGCCGTTGGTTGGCCTCGTGCTGGCCGGCGGTGCAGGATGCGCGCGCCTGCGCGGCGTTCGCGCCCCGGTGCTTCAACCTGCGTGCAGGATCCGAGCTCGGTCCCGTGCCTTGGCCTCCCACGGATCTTCCTTGCTGCGAGGCCGCGTCCGCCTTAGCGTGCTCCTCCGGGGGCGCGGCGGGTGCGCGGATTCTCTTCGGCCGCCATTCAACGATCAACTCAGAACTGGCACGGACTGGGGGAATCCGACTGTCTAATTAAAACAAAGCATTGCGATGGCCCTAGCGGGTGTTGACGCAATGTGATTTCTGCCCAGTGCTCTGAATGTCAACGTGAAGAAATTCAAGCAAGCGCGGGTAAACGGCGGGAGTAACTATGACTCTCTTAAGGTGGCCAAGTGGCGGCGGTGTGGCTGCATCCGGACTTGGCTTTTCGAAGTGCGGTCTTGATGTAGTCGTGCTGCTGCTGCGAGGTGCCTTCCTTGGGTTATAGTTACAGGGAGAGTGATGCGCAATACATGGGCCTAGCCCTCTTAGCCTCTCCTCTCCTGCGGTCTTCTCCCCTTCTCGTGGGCCCGCTGATTTTTGCAGAGTGGAAGACCGCACCAGGGGCTTGGGGGGGTTACCAGCCCCCCCTCGCATTATCCCTTTATAGTTGGGGGCAGCCGACAAGAAACAAGAGATGGTGGCCCTTCCGCTGAAGGTGCCACCCCAGCTACCCCAGCACCTATCCGGCCAACCGGCCGTAACGAAAATGCGATAGTTTGTGTAGCTCCCTTTGCTTGCAGTGAGTGCCACCGCACTTTTACCACGAAGAACGGTCTCGGGGTCCATCGCCGCCGCCAACACCCTGCGGCCGCCAACGCTGAGATCGTGACGGAGAGGCATCGCGCGAGGTGGACGGAGGAAGAAGTCCTGTCGCTCGCCAAGGCAGAGGGCCGAACTGTTCCTGGAGAGGGACGCCCGGTTCTTCTTTGTAAATCAAGAACTTACCAGGATGTTCCCCGACCGAACGCTTGAGGCAATCAAGTGCCGACGGCGGCAAGCTGCCCACAAGCAGCTTGTCCGCCAATTCATGGAGGCACTTGAGATCGGTCGGGGTGAAGAGCCGGCGTCCCGCCGTGGAGCAGCGAGCTCGCTGCCTGACGCGGGCGAGGCCGCTGCGCCGCCCGTCGACGCAGCCGAGGACTTCGCGGCCGACACCACCGGGCCGCCGCCGGAGGGGCCGACTGACGCCGCCATCTGGGAGCATCTGGCGGGGCTACCTGCTTCCGCCCAGCGTTTCTCTGCCCTGGATCGAGTCATTGGTCTGGGGCGGGGCACGCCGCCCGATGTCATCCTGGGCATGCTCCCGGATGCCCTTGCGTCGGTCGGGTCCAGGGGGGGAGAGGTCGATCACCAGGACACAGCGGCCGCGCCAACCATCCAAGCGGCCGCCTGCCGCCCCGCCGCTGCAGAAGCGCAAGCGGCGCCGCTGGGAATACGCGCGGACACAGGACGCCTTCCGTAGGTCGCGTGCGCGTTGCGTGCGCGGCTTGCTGGACGGCACCCTGCTGCAGCCGCCACCCGACATCCCCGGTCTGCTGGACTTCTGGGCGGACCTCTTCACGAAGAAGCCGATCTCCACCGCCGGCTTCATCCGTGACCGCCTTCTCCCGCACTCGGAGCCTGTCGCTCCTGAGTGCCTATGGGGGCCGGTCACACGTGAGGAGGTCGCTGCTGCCTTGCCGCCCAGGGGATCGGCAGCCGGGCCGGACGGCCTGACTCCAGCGGAGCTGCGGCGCCTGCCGCATGAAGTCCTGGTGAAACTCTTGAACCTCTTCCTCCTGGCCCGCGCCCTCCCCGAGCGTCTGCTTCGCGCCCGGACGTCACTTCTCCCCAAAACGGCTGCACCAACATCCCCCGCTGACTTTCGCCCCCATTACGGTCTGCTCGGTGTTGGCGCGGACCTTTCACAAGGTTCTCGCGTCACGCCTGATGCGTGCATGTGCTGTGGACGAACGTCAGCGGGCATTCATCCCCCGGGATGGGATGTTGGAAAACACCTTCATCTTGGACACTGCTCTCACCGACGCAGTCCGCTCCTGTCGCTCTGTTTTTGTGGCATCGATCGACGTCTCTAAAGCGTTCGATTCGGTGGACCATGCCGCCCTCCGCCCCGTGCTGAGGGCTCATGGCCTGCCGGATTGCTTTATTGAGTACGTCGAAAGGTGTTACGAGGGTAGCACGACGGTGATAGCGGGCGGCGCCGACGTGGGCGTGCCCCTGCAGCCGGCTAGGGGTGTGCGTCAGGGTGACCCCCTCTCCCCCCTCCTTTTCAATTTTGCGGTGGACTATGTTTTGAGTCAACTTCCCCTCCCACATCGGAGCTCGGATCCTTGGTCGCAGAGTTAACGCTGCGGCCTTCGCAGATGACGTCCTGCTTTTTGCATCGACCGCGAGGGGATTGCAGTCCCTCATCGACGCAGCCGTCGCAGCCCTCGCCCATCTGGGGCTGCAGATCAACGCCCGGAAGTGTTTCACCCTCGCCTTAGTCGCGTCTGGGCGCGACAAGAAGGTGAAGGTCGACGCCGACGTTACCTTCAAAGCGGGCAACGCCACCGTGCCGCCCTACGTGTGGGTGAAACCTTCCGGTACCTGGGACTGCAATTCTCCACCGCTGGTCGCTGCGTTTTTCAACCCACGACGCCACCTGGTGGAGCAGCTGGACGTCATCTCCCGAGCTCCGCTCAAGCCGCAACAGCGCCTCCACGCCCTCACCACCGTACTTCTGCCTGGCCTGTACCATGGGCTGGCCCTCAGCCGCACCCGAGTGGGTGCGTTGAAAGCGGCAGATGTGACCATCCGTGCCGCCGTCAGGAGATGGTTCCGCCTTCCGGCGGACACTCCCCTGGGCTACTTCCACGCTCCTGTAGCCCAGGGAGGCCTCGGCATCCCATCATGCCGATGGATGGGGCCAACACTTCGCCGGTCCCGTCTCCTGGCGCTGAAGAGGATTGGGCCAGCCGCCGACGGTGCAGGCCGGGACGAGGTGCAGCGTGAGATTGAGGCGCTGGAGCGGCATCTTATGTGGGAGGGCCACCTCCTCAAATCGTCGACGCAGGTTGGAGAGATGTGGGCCGCGCGCCTGCACGTTGCCTTTGACGGTGCGGCGCTGTCATCTTCCGCCGCCGTCAAGGGGCAACACCAGTGGGTCGCTGACACCAGTCGCCTGCTATCTGGGCGTAACTTCATCGACGCTCTCCGCGCCCGCATCAACGCCTTCCCCACGAAGGCACGGCGCAGTCGCGGGCGGGAGGCGGACACCAGATGCCGCGCGGGCTGCCAGGCCGTAGAGACCGCCAACCACGTGTTACAGGCTTGCTTCAGGACGCACGGGTCCCGGGTTAAGCGGCCATGACGCGATCGTGCGCTATGTTGCCCGTGGACTCGCGCAGAGGGGCTTCAACGTCTCTGTGGAGCCCCACCTCCGCACACCTGAGGGAATCCGCAAGC
>NW_025726062.1:0-165078 GCF_021461395.2 Schistocerca americana
CCCTGAACGTTACAATTACTATCATTTTTTGCGTCGGATTCGAAATTCTAGACTCACAGGAGAACGACCTAAGGTGCCCGAGGCAGCAATAGACCCTTGGAGACAAGTCGGCTAGAGGTCGATGTATTGAATCACGACGCAATTTGAGTGTTCCCATCGCCAATAGGAGGCCCTGAACGTTACAATTAACTATCAGTTTTGCGTCGGATTCGAAAACGTAGAATCACCGGAGACGGACCATGTGGTGCCCCGAGGCAGCGATGTCCCCCTTGGAGACAGTCTGCTGGAGGCCGATGTATTGAATCTCGACGCAATTTGAGTGTTCCATCGTCATTAGAAGGCCCTGAACGTTACAATTAACTATCATTTTTGCGTCGGATTCGAAATTTTAGACTCACAGGAGAACGACCATAAGGTGCCGAGGCAGCAACAGACCCTTGGAGGACAAGTCGGCTGGAGGACGATGTATTGAATCTCGACGCAATTTCAGAGTTCCATCGTCATTAGGAAGCCCTAAACGTTACAATTAACAATCATTTTCGCGTCGGATTCGAAAATCTAGACTCACCTGAGAGCGAACATAAGAGGCCGGAGGCAGTAATATCCCCATGGAGGACAAGTCGGCTGGAGGAAGATGTATTGAATCTCGACGCAATTTGAGTGTCCCATCGTCATTAGCAAGCCCTGAACGTTACAATTAACTATCATTTTTGCGTCGGATTCGATAATCTAAACCTACAGGAGAACGACTATAAGGTGCCTGAGGCAGCAACAGACCCTTGGAGACAAGTCGGCTGGAGGCCGATGTATTGAATCTCGACGCAATTCGAGTGTTCCATCGTCATTAGGAGGCCCTGAACGTTACAATTAACTATCAGTTTCGCGTCGGATTCGAAAATCTAGACTCACAGGAGCAAGCCACGTGGAGCCCGAGGCAGCAATATCCCTTGGAGACAAGTGGGCTGGAGGTCGATGTATTGACTCTCGACGCAATTTGAGTGTTCCATCGTCATTAAGAGGCCCTGAGCATTACATTTAACTATCAGTTTTGCGTCGGATTCTAAAATGTTGACTCACAGGGGAACGGACATACGGTGCCCGAGGCAGCAATAGACCCTTGGAGACAAATCGGCTGAATGCCGATGTATTGAATCTCGAGCAATTTGAGTGTTCCATCGTCATTAGGAAGCCCTGAACGTTACAATTAACTATCAGTTACGCGTCGGACTCGAAAATCTAGACTCACATGAGAGCGAACATAAGAGGCCGGGGGGCAGTAATATCCCCATGGAGACAAGTCGGCTGGAGGACGATGTATTGAATCTCGACGCAATTTGAGTGTCCCATCGTCATTAGGAGGCCCTAAACGTTACAATTAACTATCATCTTTGCGTCGGATTCGATAATCTAAACTCACAGGAGAACGACCATAAGGTGCCCGAGGCAGCAACAGGCCCTTGGAGACAAGTCGGCTGGAGGCCGATGTATTGAATCTCGACGCAATTTCAGTGTTCCATCGTCATTGGAGGAGGGGCCCCAAACGTTACAATTAACTATCATTTTTGCGTCGGATTCGATAATCTAAACTCACAGGAGAACGACCATAAGGTGCCCGAGCGCAACAAACCCTTGGAGACAAGTCGGCTGGAGGCCGATGTATTGAATCTCGACGCAATTTGAGTGTTTCCATCGTCATTACAAGGCCCTGAACGTTACAATTAACTATCATTTTTGCGTCGGATTCGAAAATCTAGACTCACAGGAGAACGACCATAAGGTGCCCGAGGCAGCAATAGACCCTTGGAGACAAGTCGGCTGGAGGTCGATGTATTGAATCTCGACGCAATTTGAGTGTTCCATCGCCAATAGGAGGCCCTGAACGTTACAATTAACTATGAGTTTTGCGTCGGATTCGAAAACGTAGAATGACCGGAGATGGACCATGTGGTGCCCGAGGCAGCGATATCCCCTTGGAGACAAGTCGGCTGGAGGCCGATGTATTGAATCTCGACGAAATTTGAGTGTTCCATCGTCATTAGGAGGCCCTGAATGTTACAATTAACTATCATTTTTGCGTCGGATTCGAATATCTAGACTCACAGCAGACGGACCATTTGGTGCGCGAGGCAGCAATATCCCCTTGGAGACAAATCGGCTGGGAGGACGATGTATTGAATCTCGACGCAATTTGAGTCTTCTATCGTCATTAGGAGGTGCTGAACGTAATTCACTATCATTTTTGGGTCGGATTCTAAAATCTAGACTCACAGGAGAAGGATCATATTGTGCCCGAGACACCAATATCCCCTTGGAGACTAGTCGGCTGGAGGAAGATGTATTGAATCTCGACACAATTTGAGTGTCCCATCGTCATTAGGAGGCCCTAAAAGTTACAATTAACTATCATTTTTGCGTCGGATTCGATAATCTAAACTCACAGGAGAACGACCATAAGGTGCCTGAGGCAGGAACAGAACCTTGGAGACAAGTCGGCTGGAGGCCGATTTATTGAATCTCGACGCAATTTGAGAGTTCCATCGTCATTACAAGGCAGTGAACGTTACAATTAACTATCATTTTTGCGTCGGATTCGAAAATCTAGACACACAGGAGAACGACCATAAGGTGCCCGAGGCAGCAATAGACCCTTGGAGACAAGTCGGCTGGAGGCCGATGTATTGAATCTCGACGCAATATGAGTGTTCCATCGGCATTAGGAGGCCCTGAACGTTACAGTTAACTATCATTTTAGCGTCGGATTCGAAAATCTACTTACAGGAGAAGGATCATATGGTGCACGAGATTGCAATATCCCCTTGGATACAAGTCGACTAGAGGTCGATGTATTGACTCTCGACGCAATTTGAGTGTTCCATCGCCAATAGGAGACCCTGAACGTTACAATTAACTATCTTTTTTGCGTCGGATTCGAAAATCTAGACTCATTGGAGAACGACCATAAGGTGCCCGAAGCAGCAATAGACCCTTGGAGACAAGTCGGCTGGAGGTCGATGTATTGAATCTCGACGCAATTTGAGTGTTCCATCGCCAATAGGAGGCCCTGAACGTTACAATTAACTATCAGTTTAGCGTCGGATTCGAAAACGTAGAATCACCGGAGACGGACCATGTGGTGCCCGAGGCAGCGATATCCCCTTGGAGACAAGTCGGCTGGAGGCCGATGTATTGAATCTCGACGCAATTTGAGTGTTCCATCGTCATTAGAAGGCCCTGAACGTTACAATTAATAATCAGTTTCGCGTCGCATTCGAAAATCTAGACTCACATGAGAGCGAACATAAGAGGCCGGAGGCAGTAATATCCCCATGGAGACAAGTCGGCTGGAGGCCGATGTATTGAATCTCGACGCAATTTGAGAGTTCCATCGTCATTAGGAAGCCCTGAACGTTACAATTAATAATCAGTTTCGCGTCGCATTCGAAAATCTAGACTCACATGAGAGCGAACATAAGAGGCCGGAGGCAGTAATATCCCCATGGAGACAAGTCGGCTGGAGGACGATGTATTGAATCTCGACGCAATTTGAGAGTTCCATCGTCATTAGGAAGCCCTGAACGTTACAATTAACTATCATTTTTGCGTCGGATTCGATAATCTAAACTCACAGGAGAAAGATTATAAGGTGCCCGAGGCAGCGACAGACCCTTGGAGACAAGTCGGCTGGAGGCCGATGTATTGAATCTCGACGCAATTTGAGTGTTCCATCGTCATTAGGCGGCCCTAAACGTTACAATTAACTATCAAATTTGCGTCGGATTCGATAATCTAAACTCACAGGAGAACGACCATAAGGTGCCCGAGGCAGCAACAGACCCTTGGAGATAAGTCGGCTGGAGGCCGATGTATTGAATCTCGACGCAATTTGAGTGTTCCATCGTCATTACAAGGCCCTGAACGTTACAATTAACTATCATTTTTGCGTCGGATTCGAAAATCTAGACTCACAGGAGAACGACCATAAGGTGCCCGAGGCAGCAATAGACCCTTGGAGACAAGTCGGCTGGAGGCCGATGTATTGAATCTCGACGCAATTTGAGTATCCCATCGGCATTAGGAGGCCCTGAACGTCACAATTAACTATCATTTTTGCGTCGGATTAAAAAATCTAGACTTACAAGAGAACGACCATAAGGTGCCCGAGGCAGCAATAGACCCTTGGAGACAAGTCTGCTGGAGGCCGATGTATTGAAACTCGACGCAATTTGAGTGTTCCATTGGCATTAGGAGGCCCTGAACGTTACAGTTAACTATCAGTTTCGCGTCGGATTCGAAAATTTAGACTCACAGGAGAAAGACCATAAGGTGCCCGGGGCAGCAACAGACCCTTGGAGACAAGTCGGCTGGAGGCCGATGTATTGAATCTCGACGCAATTTGAAAGTTCTATCCTCATCAGGAGGCGCTGAACGTTACTATTCACTATCATTTTTGCTTCGGATTCGAAAATCTAGACTCACAGGAGAAGGATCATATGGTGCCCGAGACAGCAATATACCCTTGGAGACAAGTCCGCTGGAGGCCGATGTATTGAATCTCGACGCAATTTGAGTGTTCCATCGTCATTAAGAGGCCCTGAGCATTACATTTAGCTATCAGTTTTGCGTCGGATTCTAAAATGTTGACTCACAGGGGAACGACCATACGGTGCCCGAGGCAGCTATTGACCCTTGGAGACAAGTCGGTTGGAGGACGTTGTATTGGATCGCGACGCAAAATGAGTGTTCCATCGTCATTAGGAGGCCCTGAAAGTTACAATTAACTATCAGTTTTTTGTCGGATTCGAAAATCTAAACTCACAGGAGAACGACCATAAGGTGCCCGATGCAGCAATATCCCCTTGGAGACCAGTCCGCTGGAGGACGATGTATTGAATCTCGACGCAATTTGAGTGTTCCATCGGCATTAGGGGGCCCTGAACGTTACAGTTAACTTTCATTTTAGCGTCGGATTCGAATATCTACCAACAGGAGAAGGATCATATGGTGCACGAGACTGCAATATCCCCTTGGATACAAGTCGACTGGAGGTCGATGTATTGACTCTCGACGCAATTTGAGTGTTCCATCGTCTTTAGGAGTCCCTGAACGTTACAATTAACTATCACTTTTGCGTCGGATTCGAAAATCTACACACAGGAGAACGACCATAAGGTGCCCGAGGCAGCAATAGACCCTTGGAGACAATTCGGCTGGAGGCCGATGTATTGAATCTCGACGCAATTTGAGTGTTACATCGTCATTACAAGGCCCTGAACGTTACAATTAGCTATCATTTTTGCGTCGGATTCGAAAATCTAGAATCACAGGGGAACGACCATAAGGTGCCCGAGGCAGCAATAGACCCTTGGAGACAAGTCGGCTGGAGGTCGATGTATTGAATCTCGACGCAATTTGAGTGTTCCATCGTCATTAGGAGGCCCTGAATGTTGCAATTAACTATCATTTTTGCGTCGGATTCGAAAATCTAGACTCACAGCAGACGGACCATTTGGTGCGCGAGGCAGCAATATCCCCTTGGAGACAAATCGGCTGGAGGACGATGTATTGAATCTCGACGCAATTTGAGTCTTCTATCGTCATTAGGAGGCGCTGAACGTTACAATTCACTATCATTTTTGGGTCGGATTCTAAAATCTAGACTCACAGGAGAAGGATCATATTGTGCCCGAGACACCAATATCCCCTTGGAGACAAGTCGGCTGGAGGACGATGTATTGAATCTCGACACAATTTGAGTGTCCCATCGTCATTAGGAGGCCCTAAACGTTACAATTAACTATCATTTTTGCGTCGGATTCGATAATCTAAACTCACAGGAGAACGACCATAAGGTGCCTGAGGCAGGAACAGAACCTTGGAGACAAGTCGGCTGGAGGCCGATGTATTGAATCTCGACGCAATTTGAGAGTTCCATCGTCATTACAAGGCAGTGAACGTTACAATTAACTATCATTTTTGCGTCGGATTCGAAAATCTAGACACACAGGAGAACGACCATAAGGTGCCCGAGGCAGCAATACACCCTTGGAGACAAGTCGGCTGGAGGCCGATGTATTGAATCTCGACGCAATATGAGTGTTCCATCGGCATTAGGAGGCCCTGAACGTTACAGTTAACTATCATTTTAGCGTCGGATTCGAAAATCTACTTGCAGGAGAAGGATCATATGGTGCACGAGATTGCAATATCCCCTTGGATACAAGTCGACTGGAGGTCGATGTATTGACTCTCGACGCAATTTGAGTGTTCCATCGCCAATAGGAGACCCTGAACGTTACAATTAACTATCTTTTTTGCGTCGGATTCGAAAATCTAGACTCATTGGAGAACGACCATAAGGTGCCCGAAGCAGCAATAGACCCTTGGAGACAAGTCGGCTGGAGGTCGATGTATTGAATCTCGATGCAATTTGAGTGTTCCATCGGCATTAGGAGGCCCTTAACGTTACAGTTAACTATCATTTTAGCGTCGGATTCGAAAATCTACTAACAGGAGAAGGATCATATGGTGCACGAGACTGCAATATCCCCTTGGATACAAGTCGACTGGAGGTTGATGTATTGACTCTCGACGCAATTTGAGTGTTCCATCGTCTTTAGGAGTCCCTGAACGTTACAATTAACTATAATTTTTGCGTCGGATTCGAAAATCTACACACAGGAGAACGACCATAAGGTGCCCAAGGCAGCAATAGACCCTTGAAGACAAGTCGGCTGGTGGCCGATGTATTGAATCTCGACGCAATTTGAATGTTCCATCGTCATTACAAGGCCCTGAACGTTACAATTAACTATCAATTTTGCGTCGGATTCGAAAATCTAGAATCACAGGGGAACGACCATAAGGTGCCCGAGGCAGCAATAGACCCTTGGAGACAAGTCGGCTGGAGGTCGATGTATTGAATCTCGACGCAATTTGAGTGTTCCATCGCCAATAGGAGGCCCTGAACGTTACAATTAACTATCAGTTTAGCGTCGGATTCGAAAACGTAGAATCACCGGAGACGGACCATGTGGTGCCCGAGGCAGCGATATCCCCTTGGAGACAAGTCGGCTGGAGGCCGATGTATTGAATCTCGACGCAATTTGAGTGTTCCATCGTCATTAGAAGGCCCTGAACGTTACAATTAATAATCAGTTTCGCGTCGCATTCGAAAATCTAGACTCACATGTGAGCGAACATGAGAGGCCGGAGGCAGTAATATCCCCATGGAGACAAGTCGGCTGGAGGCCGATGTATTGAATCTCGACGCAATTTGAGAGTTCCATCGTCATTAGGAAGCCCTGAACGTTACAATTAATAATCAGTTTCGCGTCGCATTCGAAAATCTAGACTCACATGAGAGCGAACATAAGAGGCCGGAGGCAGTAATATCCCCATGGAGACAAGTCGGCTGGAGGACGATGTATTGAATCTCGACGCAATTTGAGAGTTCCATCGTCATTAGGAAGCCCTGAACGTTACAATTAACTATCATTTTTGCGTCGGATTCGATAATCTAAACTCACAGGAGAAAAATTATAAGGTGCCCGAGGCAGCGACAGACCCTTGGAGACAAGTCGGCAGGAGGCCGATGTATTGAATCTCGACGCAATTTGAGTGTTCCATCGACATTAGGCGGCCCTAAACGTTACAATTAACTATCAATTTTGCGTCGGATTCGATAATCTAAACTCACAGGAGAACGACCATAAGGTGCCCGAGGCAGCAACAGACCCTTGGAGATAAGTCGGCTGGAGGCCGATGTATTGAATCTCGACGCAATTTGAGTGTTACATCGTCATTACAAGGCCCTGAACGTTACAATTAACTATCATTTTTGCGTCGGATTCAAAAATCTAGAATCACAGGGGAACGACCATAAGGTGCCCGAGGCAGCAATAGACCCTTGGAGACAAGTCGGCTGGAGGTCGATGTATTGAATCTCGACGCAATTTGAGTGTTCCATCGCCAATAGGAGGCCCTGAACGTTACAATTAACTATCAGTTTTGCGTCGGATTCGAAAACGTAGAATCACCGGAGAGGGACCATGTGGTGCCCGAGGCAGCGATATCCCCTTGGAGACAAGTCGGCTGGAGGCCGATGTATTGAATCTCGATGCAATTTGAGTGTTCCATCGTCACTAGAAGGCCCTGAACGTTACAATTAACTGTCATTTTTGCGTCGGATTCGAAAATCTAGACTCACAGGAGAGCGACCATAAGGTGCCCGAGGCAGCAAAAGACCCTTGGAGACAAGTCGGCTGGAGGACGATGTATCGAATCTCGACGCAATTTGAGTGTCCCATCGTCATTAGGAAGCCCTGAACGTTACAATTAACTATCATTTTTGCGTCGGATTCGATAATCTAAACTCACAGGAGAACGACCATAAGGTGCCCGAGGCAGCAACAGACCCTTTGAGACAAGTCGGCTGGAGGCCGATGTATTGAATCTCGACGCAATTTGAGTGTTCCATCGTCATTAGGAGGCCCTAAACGTTACAATTAACTATCATTTTTGCGTCGGATTCGATAATCTAAACTCACAGGAGAACGAGCATAAGGTGCCCGAGGCAGCAACAGACCCTTGGAGATAAGTCGGCTGGAGGCCGATGTATTGAATCTCGACGCAATTTGAGTGTTCCATCGTCATTAGGTCGCCCTGAACGTTATAATGAACTATCAGTTTTGCGTCGGATTCGAAAATCTAGACTTACAAGAGAACGACCATGAGGTGCCCGAGGCAGCATTAGACCCTTGGAGACAAGTCGGCTGGAGGCCGATGTATTGAATCTCGACGCAATTTGAGTGTTCCATCGTCATTAGAAGGCCCTGAACTTTACAATTAACCATCATTTTTGCGTCGGATTCGAAAATCTAGACTCACAGGAGACGGACCACATGGAGCCCTAGGCAGCAACATCACCTTGTAGACAAGTCGGCTGGAGGAAGATGTATTGACTCTCGACGCAAAATGAGTGTTCCATCGTCATTAAGAGGCCCTGAGCATTACATTTAACTATCAGTTTTGCGTCGGATTCTAAAATGTTGACTCACAGGGGAACGATCATACGGTGCCCGAGGCAACAATAGACCCTTGGAGACAAATCGGCTGAATGCCGATGTATTGAATCTCGAGGCAATTTGAGTGTTCCATCGTCATTAGGAAGCCCTGAACGTTACAATTAACAATCAGTTTCGCGTCGGATTCGAAAATCTAGACTCACATGAGAGCGAACATAAGAGGCCGGAGGCAGTAATATCCCCATGGAGACAAGTCGGCTGGAGGACGATGTATTGAATCTCGACGTAATTTGAGTGTCCCACCGTCATTAAGAAGCCCTGAACGTTACAATTAACAATCATTTTTGCGTCGGATTCGATAATCTAAACTCACAGGAGAACGATTATAAGGTGCCCGAGGCAGCAACAGACCCTTGGAGACAAGTCGGCAGGAGGCCGATGTATTGAATCTCGACGCAATTTGAGTGTTCCATCGTCATTAGGCGGCCCTAAACGTTACAATTAACTATCAATTTTGCGTCGGATTCGATAATCTAAACTCACAGGAGAACGACCATAAGGTGCCCGAGGCAGCAACAGACCCTTGGAGATAAGTCGGCTGGAGGCCGATGTATTGAATCTCGACGCAATTTGAGTGTTCCATCGTCATTACAAGGCCCTGAACGTTACAATTAACTATCATTTTTGCGTCGGATTCGAAAATCTAGACTCACAGGAGAACGACCATAAGGTGCCCGAGGCAGCAATAGACCCTTGGAGACAAGTCGGCTGGAGGCCCATGTATTGAATCTCGACGCAATTTGAGTGTTCCATCGGCATTAGGAGGCCCTGAACGTTACAATTAACTTTCATTTTTGCGTCCGATTCGAAAATCTAGACTTACAAGAGAACGACCATAAGGAGCGCGAGGCAGCAACAGACCCTTGGAGACAAGTCTGCTGGAGGCCGATGTATTGAATCTCGACGCAATTTGAGTGTTCCATCGGCATTAGGAGGCCCTGAACGTTACAGTTAACTATCAGTTTCGCGTCGGATTCGAAAATCTAGACTCACAGGAGAACGTCCATAAGGAGACAAATCAGCTGGAGGACGATGTATTGAATCTCGACGTAATTTAAGAGTTCTATCGTCATCAGGTGGCGCTGAACGTTGCAATTCACTATCATTTTTGCGCCGTATTCGAAAATCTAGACTCACAGGAGAAGGATCATATGGTGCCCGAGGCAGCAATATCCCCTTGTAGACAAGTCGGCTGGAGGAAGATAGATTGACTCTCGACGCACTTTGAGTGTTCCATCGTCATTAAGAGGCCCTGAGCATTACATTTAACTATCAGTTTTGCGTCGGATTCTAAAATGTTGACTCACAGGGGAACGACCATACGGTGCCCGAGGTAGTGATAGACCCTTGGAGACAAATCAGCTGAATGCCGATGTATTGAATCTCGAGGCAATTTGAGTGTTCCATCGTCTTTAGGAGTCCCTGAACGTTACAATTAACTATCATTTTCGCGTCGGATACGAAAATCTAGCCTCACATGAGAGCGAACATAAGAGGCCGGAGGCAGTAATATCCCCATGGAGACAAGTCGGCTGGAGGACCATGTCTTGAATCTCGACGCAATTTGAGTGTCCCATCATTATTAGGAGGCCCTAAACGTTACAATTAACTATCATTTTTGCGTCGGATTCGATAATCTAAAATCACAGGAGAACGACCACAAGGTGCCCGAGGCAGCAACAGACCCTTGGAGACAAGTCGGCTGGAGGCCGATTTATTGAATCTCGACGCAATTTGAGTGTTCCATCGTCATTACAAGGCCCTGAACGTTACAAGTAACTATCATTTTTGCGTCGGATTCGAAAATCTAGACTCACAGGAGAACGACCAAAAGGTGCCCGAGGCAGCAATAGACCCTTGGAGACAAGTCGGTTGGAGGACGATGTATTGGATCGCGACGCAAAATGAGTGTTTCATCGTCATTAGGAGGCCCTGAATGTTACAATTAACTATGAGTTTTGCGTCGGATTCGAAAACGTAGAAACACCAGAGACGGACCAAGTGGTGCCCGAGGCAGCGATATCCCCTTGGAGACAAGTCGGCTGGAGGCCGATGTATTGAATCTCGACGCAATTTGAGAGTTCTATCGTCATCAGGAGGCGCTGAACGTTACTATTCACTATCATTTTTGCGTCGGATTCGAAAATCTACACTCAGAGGGGAAGTATCATATGGTGCCCGAGACAGCAATATCCCCTTGGAGACAAGTCTGCTGGAGGCCGATGTATTGAATCTCGACGCAATTTGAGTGCTCCATCGTCATTTGGAGGCCCTGAACGTTACAATTAACTATCAGTTTCGCGTCGGATTCAAAAATCCAGACTCACAGGAGACGGACCTTATGGTGCCCGAGGCAGCAATATCCCCTTGGAGGCAAATCAGCTGGAGGACGATGAATTGAATCTCGACGCAATTTGAGAGTTCCATCGTCATTAGGAGGCCCTGAACGTTACAATTAACAATCAGTTTTGCGTCGGGTTCGAAAATCTAGACTCACAGCAGAACGATCACAAGGTGCCCGTGGCAGCTATTGACCCTTGGAGACAAGTCGGTTGGAGGACGATGTATTGGATCGCGACGCAAAATGAGTGTTTCATCGTCATTAGGAGGCCCTGAATGTTACAATTAACTATCAGTATTTCGTCGGATTCGAAAATCTAAACTCATACGAGAACGACCATAAGGTGCCCGATGCAGCTATATCCCCTTGGAGACCAGTCCGCTGGAGGACGATGTATTGAATCGCGACGCAATTTGAGTGCTCCATCGTCATTTGGAGGCCCTGAACGTTACAATTAACTATCAGTTTCGCGTCGGATTCAAAAATCCAGACTCACAGGAGACGGACCATATGGTGCCCGAGGCAGCAATATCCCCTTGGAGACAAATCAGCTGGAGGACGATGTATTGAATCTCGACGCAATTTGAGAGTTCTATCGTCATCAGGAGGCGCTGAACGTTACAATTCACTATCATTTTTGCGTCGGATTCGAAAATCTAGACTCACAGGGGAAGTATGATATGGTGCCCGAGACAGCAATATCCATTTGGAGACAAGTCTGCTGGAGGCCGATGTATTGAATCTCGACGCAATTTGAGTGTTCCATCGTCATTAGGAGGCCCTGAACCTTACAATTAACTATCAGTTTCGCGTCGGATTCGTAAATCTAGACTCACAAGAGACGGACCACATGGAGCCCGAGGCAGCAATATCGCCTTGTAGACAAGTCGGCTGGAGGAAGTTGTATTGAATCTCGACGCAATTTGAGTGTCCCATCGTCATTAGGAAGCCCTGAACGTTACAATTAACTATCATTTTTGCGTCGGATTCGATAATCTAAACTCACAGGAGAACAACCATAAGGTGCCCGAGGCAGCAACAGACCCTTGCAGACAAGTCGGCTGGAGGGAGATGTATTGAATCTCGACGCAATTTGAGTGTTCCATCGTCATTAGAAGGCCCTGAACGTTACAATTAACTATCATTTTGCGTCGGATTCGAAAATCTAGACTCACAGGAGAACGACCATAAGGTGCCCGAGGCAGCATTAGACCCTTGGACACAAGTCGGCTGGAGGACGATGTATTGGATCGCGACGCAATTTGAGTGTTCCATCGTCATTAGGAGGCCCTGAATGTGACAATTAACTATCAGTTTTTCGTCGGATTCGAAAATCTAGACTCACAGCAGACGGACCATTTGGTGCCCGAGGCAGCAATATCCCCTTGGAGACAAAACGGCTGGAGGACGATGTATTGAATCTCGACGCAATTTGGGTTTTCTATCGTCATTAGGAGGCTCTGAACGTTACAATTCACTATCATTTTTGCGTCGGATTCGAAGATCTAGACTCACAGGAGAAGGATCATATTGTGCCCGAGACAGCAATATCCCCTTGGAGACAAGTCGGCTGGAGGCCGATGTATTGAATCTCGACGCAATTTGAGTGTTCCATCGTCATTAGGAGGCCCTGAACGTTACAATTAACTATCATTTTTGCGTGGGATTCGAAAATCTAGACTTACAAGAGAACGACCGTAAGGTGCCCGAGGCAGCAATAGACCCTTGGAGACAAGTCGGCTGGAGGCCGATGTATTGAATCTCGACGCAATTTGAGAGTTCCATCGTCATTAGGAGGCCCTGAACGTTACAATTAACAATCAGTTTTGCGTCGGGTTCGAAAATCTAGACTCACAGCAGAACGATCACAAGGTGCCCGTGGCAGCTATTGACCCTTGGAGACAAGTCGGTTGGAGGACGATGTATTGGATCGCGACGCAAAATGAGTGTTCCATCGTCATTAGGAGGCGCTGAATGTTACAATTAACTATCAGTTTTTCTTCGGATTCGAAAATCTAGACTCACTGGAAACGGAACATAAGGTGCCCGATGCAGCAATATCCCTTTGGAGACCAGTCCGCTGGAGGACGATGTATTGAATCGCGACGCAATTTGAGTGCTCCATCGTCATTTGGAGTCCCTGAACGATACAATTAACTATCAGTTTCGCGTCGGATTAAAAAATCCAGACTCACAGGAGACGGACCATTTGGTGCCCGAGGCAGCAATATCCCCTTGGAGACAAATCAGCTAGAGGACGATGTATTGAATCTCGACGCAATTTAAGAGATCTATCGTCATCAGGAGGCGCTGAACGTTACAATTCACTATCATTTTTGCGTCGTATTCGAAAATCTAGACTCACAGGAGAAGGATCATATGGTGCCCGAGGCAGCAATATCCCCTTGTAGACAAGTCTGCTGGAGGAAGATAGATTGACTCTCGACGCAATTTGAGTGTTCCATCGTCATTAAGAGGCCCTGAGCATTACATTTAACTATCAGTTTTGCGTAGGATTCTAAAATGTTGACTCACAGGGGAACGACCATACGGTGCCCGAGGTAGCGATAGACCCTTGGAGACAAATCGGCTGAATGCCGATGTATTGAATCTCGAGGCAATTTGAGTGTTCCATCGTCTTTAGGAGTCCCTGAACGTTACAATTAACAATCATTTTCGCGTCGGATACGAAAATCTAGCCTCACATGAGGGCGAACATAAGAGGCATGAGGCAGTAATATCCCCATGGGGACAAGTCGGCTGGAGGACCATGTCTTGAATCTCGACGCAATTTGAGTGTCCCATCGTCATTAGGAGGCCCTAAACGTTACAATTAACTATCATTTTTGCGTCGGATTCGATAATCTAAAATCACAGGAGAACGACCATAAGGTGCCCGAGGCAGCAACAGACCCTTGGAGACAAGTCGGCTGGAGGCCGATGTATTGAATCTCGACGCAATTTGAGTGGTCCATCGTCATTAGGAGGCCCTTAACGTTACAATTAACTATCATTTTTGCGTCGGATTCGATAATCTAAACTCACAGGAGAACGAGTATAAGGTACCCGAGGCAGCAACAGACCCTTGGAGACAAGTCGGCTGGAGGCCGATGTATTGAATCTCGACGCAATTTGAATGTTCCATCGTCATTACAAGGCCCTGAACGTTACAAGTAACTATCAATTTTGCGTCGGATTCGAAAATCTAGACTCACAGGAGAACGACCAAAAGGTGCCCGAGGCAGCAATAGACCCTTGGAGACAAGTCGGCTGGAGGTCGATGTATTGAATCTCGACGCAATTTAAATGTTCCATCGCCAATAGGAGGCCCTGAACGTTACAATTAACTATGACTTTTGCGTCGGATTCGAAAACGTAGAAACACCGGAGACGGACCAAGTGGTGCCCGAGGCAGCGATATCCCCTTATAGACAAGTCGGCTGGAGGCCGATGTATTGAATCTCGACGCAATTTGAGTGTTCCATCGTCATTAGAAGGCCCTGAACGTTACAATTAACTATCATTTTTGCGTCGGATTCGAAAATCTAGACTCACAGGAGAACGACCATAAGGTGCCCGAGGCAGCAATTGAACCTTGGAGACAAGTCGGCTGGAGGACGATGTATTGAATCTCGACGCATTTTGAGTGTTCCATCGTCATTAGGAGGCCCTGAACGTTACAATTAACTATCATTTTTGCGTCGGATTCGAAAATCTAGACTTACAAGAGAACGACCATAAGGTGCCCGAGGCGGCATTAGACCCTTGGAGACAAGTCGGCTGGAGGACGGTGTATTGGATCGCGACGCAATTTGAGTGTTCCATCGTCATTAGGAGGCCCTGAATGTTACAATTAACTATCAGTTTTTCGTCGGTTTCGAAATTCTAGACTCACAGCAGACGGACCATTTGGTGCCCGAGGCAGCAATATCCCCTTGGAGACAAATTGGCTGGAGGACGATGTATTGAATCTCGACGCAATTTGAGTCTTCTATCGTCATTAGGAGGCGCTGAACGCTACAATTCACTATCATTTTTGCGTCGGATTCGAAAAGCTATTGACCCTTGGAGACAAGTCGGTTGGAGGACGATGTATTGGATCGCGACGCAAAATGAGTGTTCCATCGTCATTAGGAGGCCCTGAATGCTACAATTAACTATCAGTTTTTCGTCGGGTTCGAAAATCTAGACTCACTGGAGACGGGCCATAAGGTGCCCGATGCAGCAATATCCCCTTGGAGACAAATCGGCTGGAGGACGATGTATTGAATCTCGACGCAATTTGAGAGTTCTATCGTCATCAGGAGCCGCTGAACGCTACTATTCACTATCGTTTTTGCGTCGGATTCGAAAATCTAGACTCACAGGGGAAGGATCAAATGGTGCCCGAGACAGCAATATCCCCTTTTAGACAAGTCCGCTGGAGGCCGATGTATTGAATCTCGACGCAATTTGAGTGTTCCATCGTCATTAGGAGGCCCTAAACCTTACAATTAACTATCAGTTTCGCGTCGGATTTGAAAATCCAGACTCACAGGAGACGGACCACATGGAGCCCGAGGCAGCAATATCCCCTTGTAGACATGTCGGCTGGAGGAAGATGTATTGACTCTCGACGCAATTTGAGTGTTCCATCGTCATTAAGAGGCCCTGAGCATTACATTTAACTATCAGTTTTGCGTCGGATTCTAAAATGTTGACTCACAGGGGAACGACCATACGGTGCCCGAGGGAGCAATGGACCCTCGGAGACAAATCGGCTGAATGCCGATGTATTGAATATGGAGGCAATTTGAGTGTTCCATCGTCATTAGTAAGCCCTTAACGTTACAATTAACAATCAGTTTCGCGTTGGATTCGAAAATGTAGACTCACATGAGAGCGAACATAAGAGGCCGGAGGCAGTATAATCCCCTTGGAGACAAGTCGGCTGGAGGACGATGTATTGAATCTCGACGCAATTTGAGTGTCCCATCGTCATTAGGAGGCCCTAAATGTTACAATGATCTATCATTTTTGCGTCGGATTCGATAATCTAAACTCACAGGAGAACGACCATAAGGTGCCCGATGCAGCAACAGACCCTTGGAGACAAGTCGGCTGGAGGCCGATGTATTGAATCTCGACGCAATTTGAGTGTTCCATCGTCATTACATGGCCCTGAACGTTACAATTAACTATGAGTTTTGCGTCGGATTCGAAAACGTAGAATCACCGGAGACGGACCACAAGGTGCCCGAGTCAGCGATATCAACTTGGAGACAAGTCGGCTGGAGGCCGATGTATTGAATCTCGACGCAATATGAGTGTTCCATCGTCATTAGAAGGCCCTAAACGTTACAATTAACTATCATTTTTGCGTCGGATTCGAAAATAGACTCACAGGAGAACGACCATAAAGTGCCCGATGCAGCAATAGACCCTTGGAGACAAGTCGGCTGGAGGACGATGTTTTGAATCTCGACGCAATTTGAGAGTTCCATCATCATTAGGAAGCCCTGAACGTTACAATTAACTATCATTTTTGCGTCGGATTCGAAAATCTAGACTTACAAGAGAACGATCATAAGGTGCCAGAGGCAGCATTAGACCCTTGGAGACAAGTCGGCTGGAGGACGATGTATTGAATCTCGACGCAATTTGAGTGTCCCATCGTCATTAGGAGGCCCTAAACGTTACAATTAACTATCAATTTTGCGTCGGATTCGAAAATCTAGAATCACAGGAGAACGACCATAAGGCGCCCGATGCAGCAATAGACCCTTGGAGACAAGTCGGCTGGAGGCCGATGTATTGAATCTCGACGCAAATTGAGTGTTCCATCGGCATTAGGAGGCCCTGAACGTTACAATTAACTATCAGTTTCGAGTCGGATTCGAAAATCTAGACTCACGGGAGACGGACCACATGGAGCCCGAGGCAGCAATATCCCCTTGGAGACAAGTCGGCTGGAGGTCGATGTATTGAATCTCGACTCAATTTGAGTGTTCCATCGTCGTTAGGTGGCCCTGAACGTTACAATTAACAATCAGTTTTGCGTCGGGTTCGAAAATCTAGACTCACAGCAGAACGATCACAAGGTGCCCGTGGCAGCTATTGACCCTTGGAGACAAGTCGGTTGGAAGACGATGTATTGGATCGCGACGCAAAATGAGTGTTCCATCGTCATTAGGAGGCCCTGAATGTTACAATTAACTATCAGTTTTTCGTCGGGTTCGAAAATCTAGACTCACTGGAGACGGACCATAAGGTGCCCGATGCAGCAATATCCCCTTGGAGACCAGTCCTCTGGAGGACGATGTATTGAATCGCGACGCAATTTGAGTGCTCCTTCGTCATTTGGAGGCGCGGAACGTTACAATTAACTATCAGTTTCGCGTCGGATTCAAAAATCCAGACTCACAGGAGACGGACCATTTGGTGACCGAGGCAGCAATATCCCCTTGGAGACAAATCAGCTGGAGGACAATGTATTGAATCTCGACGCAATTTGAGAGTTCTATCGTCATCAGGAGCCGCTGAACGTTACTATTCACTATCATTTTTGCGTCGGATTCGAAAATCTAGACTCACAGGGGAAGGATGAAATGGTGCCCGAGACAGCAATATCCCCTTGGAGACAAGTCCGCTGGAGGCCGATGTATTGAATCTCGACGCAATTTGAGTGTTCCATCGTCATTAGGAGGCCCTGAACCTTACAATTAACTATCAGTTTCGCGTCGGATTTGAAAATCTAGACTCACAGGAGACGGACCACATGGAGCCCGAGGCAGCAATATCCCCTTGTAGACATGTCGGCTGGAGGAAGATGTATTGACTCTCGACGCAATTTGAGTGTTCCATCGTCATTAAGAGGCCCTGAGCATTACATTTAACTATCAGTTTTGCGTCGGATTCTAAAATGTTGACTCACAGGGGAACGACCATACGGTGCCCGAGGGAGCAATGGACCCTTGGAGACAAATCGGCTGAATGCCGATGTATTGAATCTCGAGGCAATTTGAGTGTTCCATCGTCATTAGGAAGCGCTGAACGTTACAATTAACAATCAGTTTCGCGTCGGATTCGAAAATGTAGACTCACATGAGAGCGAACATAAGAGTCCGGAGGCAGTAATATCCCCATGGAGACAAGTCGGCTGGAGGACGATGTATTGAATCTCGACGCAATTTGAGTGTCCCATCGTCATTAGGAGGCCCTAAACGTTACAATTAACTATCATTTTTGCGTCGGATTCGATAATCTAAACTCACAGGAGAACGACCATAAGGTGCCCGAGGCAGCAACAGACCCTTGGAGACAAGACGGCTGGAGGCCGATGTATTGAATCTCGACGCAATTTGAGTGTTCCATCGTCATTAGGAGGCCCTGAATGTGACAATTAACTATCAGTTTTTCGTCGGATTCGAAAATCTAGATTCACAGCAGACGGACCATTTGGTGCCCGAGGCAGCAATATCCCCTTGGAGACAAATCGGCTGGAGGACGATGTATTGAATCTCGACGAAATTTGAGTCTTCTATCGTCATTAGGAGGCGCTGAACGTTACAATTCACTATCATTTTTGCGTCGGATTCGAAAATCTAGACTCACAGGAGAAGGATCATATTGTGCCCGAGACAGCAATATCCCCTTGGAGACAAGTCGGCTGGAGGGCGATGTATTGAATCTCGACGCAATTTGAGTGTTCCATCGTCATTAGGAGGCCCTGAACGTTACAATTAACTATCAGTTTCGCGTCGGATTCGAAAATCTAGACTCACAGGAGACGGACCACATGGAGCCCGAGGCAGCAATATCCCCTTGGAGACAAATCGGCTGGAAGACGATGTATTGAATCTCGACGCAATTTCAGTCTTCTATCGTCATTAGGAGGCGCTGAACGTTACAATTCACCATCATTTTTGCGTCGGATTCGAAAATCTAGACTCACAGGAGAAGGATCATATTGTGCCCGAGACAGCAATATCCCCTTGGAGTCAAGTCGGCTGGAGGGCGATGTATTGAATCTCGACGCAATTTGAGTGTTCCATCGTCATTAGGAGGCCCTGAACGTTACAATTAACTATCAGTTTCGCGTCGGATTCGAAAATCTAGACTCACAGGAGACGGACCACATGGAGCCCGAGGCAGCTATATTCCCTTGGAGACAAGTCGGCTGGAGGTCGATGTATTGAATCTCGACTCAATTTGAGTGTTCCATCGTCATTAGGTGGCCCTGAACGTTACAATTAACAATCAGTTTTGCGTCGCGTTCGAAAATCTAGACTCACAGCAGAACGTTCACAAGGTGCCCGTGGCAGCTATTGAGCCTTGGTGACAAGTCGGTTGGAGGACGATGTATTGGATCGCGACGCAAAATGAGTGTTCCATCGTCATTAGGAGGCCCTGAAAGTTACAATTAACTATCAGTTTTTCGTCGGATTCGAAAATCTAAACTCACAGGAGAACGACCATAAGGTGCCCGATGCAGCAATATCCCCTTGGAGACCAGTCCGCTGGAGGACGATGTATTGAATCGCGACGCAATTTGAGTGCTCCATCGTCATTTGGAGGCCCTGAACGTTACAATTAACTATCAGTTTTTCGTCGGATTCGAAAATCTAGACTCACAGCAGACGGACCATTTGGTGCCCGAGGCAGCAATATCCCCTTGGAGACAAATCGGCTGGAAGACGATGTATTGAATCTCGACGCAATTTCAGTCTTCTATCGTCATTAGGAGGCGCTGAACGTTACAATTCACTATCATTTTTGAGTCGGATTCGAAAATCTAGACTCACAGGAGAAGGATCATATTGTGCCCGAGACAGCAATATCCCCTTGGAGTCAAGTCGGCTGGAGGGCGATGTATTGAATCTCGACGCAATTTGAGTGTTCCATCGTCATTAGGAGGCCCTGAACGTTACAATTAACTATCAGTTTCGCGTCGGATTCGAAAATCTAGACTCACAGGAGACGGACCACATGGAGCCCGAGGCAGCAATATCCCCTTGGAGACAAGTCGGCTGGAGGTCGATGTATTGAATCTCGACGTAATTTGAGTGTTCCATCATCATTAAGAGGCCCTGAGCATTACATTTAACTATCAGTTTTGCGTCGGATTCTAAAATGTTGACTCACAGGGGAACGACCATACGGTGCCCGAGGGAGCAATGGACCCTTGGAGACAAATCGGCTGAATGCCGATGTATTGAATCTCGAGGCAATTTGAGTGTTCCATCGTCATTAGGAAGCCCTGAACGTTACAATTAACAATCAGTTTCGCGTCGGATTCGAAAATCTAGACTCACATGAGAGCGAACAAAAGAGTCCGGAGGCAGTAATATCCCCATGGAGACAAGTCGGCTGGAGGACGATGTATTGAATCTCGACGCAGTTTGAGTGTCCCATCGTCTTTAGGAGGCCCTAAACGTTACAATTAACTATCATTTTTGCGTCGGATTCGATAATCTAAACTCACAGGAGAACGACCATAAGGTGCCCGAGGCAGCAACAGACCCTTGGAGACAAGTCGGCTGAAGGCCGATGTATTGAATCACGACGCAATTTGAGTGTTCCATCGTCATTACAAGGCCCTGAACGTTACATTTAACTATGAGTTTTGCGTCGGATTCGAAAACGTAGAATCACCGGAGACGGACCACAAGGTGCCCGAGGCAGCGATATCAACTTGGAGACAAGTCGGCAGGAGGCCGATGTATTGAATCTCGACGCAATATGAGTGTTCCATCGTCATTAGGAGGCCCTAAACGTGACAATTAACTATCATTTCTGCGTCGGATTCGAAAATCTAGACTCACAGGAGAACGACCATAAGGTGCCCGAGGCAGCAATAGACCCTTGGAGACAAGTCGGCTGGAGGACGATGTATTGAATCTCGACGCAATTTGAGAGTTCCATCGTCATTAGGAAGCCCTGAACGTTACAATTAACTATCATTTTTGCGTCGGATTCGAAAATCAAGACTTACAAGAGAACGACCATAAGGTGCCCGAGGCAGCATTAGACCCTTGGAGACAAGTCGGCTGGAGGACGATGTATTGAATCTCGACGCAATTTGAGTGTCCCATCGTCATTAGGAGGCCCTAAACGTTACAATTAACTATCATTTTTGCGTCGGATTCGATAATCTAAACTCACAGGAGAACGACCATAAGGTGCCCGAGGCAGCAACAGACCCCTGGAGACAAGACGGCTGGAGGCCGATGTATTGAATCTCGACGCAATTTTAGTGTTCCATCGTCATTACAAGGTCCTGAACGTTACAATTAACTATCAATTTTGCGTCGGATTCGAAAATCTAGACTCACAGGAGAACGACCATTAGTTGCCCGAGGCAGCAATAGACCCTTGGAGACAAGACGGCTGGAGGCCTATGTATTGAATCTCGACGCAAATTGAGTGTTCCATCGGCATTAGGAGGCCCTGAACGTTACAATTAACAATCATTTTAGCGTCGGATTCGAAAATCTACTCACAGGAGAAGTTCATACGGTGCTCGAGACAGCAATATCCCTTTGGAGACAAGTCCGCTGGAGGCCGATGTAATGAAT
Source organism: Schistocerca americana (assembly GCF_021461395.2). Classification (NCBI taxonomy): domain Eukaryota; kingdom Metazoa; phylum Arthropoda; class Insecta; order Orthoptera; family Acrididae; genus Schistocerca; species Schistocerca americana. The sequence continues at coordinate 21,981 of NW_025726062.1, forward strand.
CTCGACGCAATTTGAGTGTTCCATCGTCATTAGGAGGCCCTGAACCTTACAATTAACTATCAGTTTTGCGTCGGATTCGAAAATCTAAACTCACAGGAGAACGTCCATAAGGTGCCCGAGGCAGCAATAGACCCTTGGATACAAGTCGTCTGGAGGACGATGTATTGAATCTCGACGCAATTTGAGAGTTCCATCGTCATTTGGAGGCCCTGAACGTTACAATTAACTATCAGTTTCGCGTCGGATTCAAAAATCCAGACTCACAGGAGACGGACCATATGGTGCCCGAGGCAGCAATATCCCCTTGGAGACAAATCAGCTGGAGGACGAGGTATTGAATCTCGACGCAATTTGAGAGTTCTATCGTCATCAGGAGGCGCTGAACGTTACTATTCACTATCATTTTTGCGTCGGATTCGAAAATCTAGACTCACAGGGGAAGTATGATATGGTGCCCGAGACAGCAATATCCCCTTGGAGACAAGTCTGCTGGAGGCCGATGTATTGAATCTCGACGCAATTTGAGTGTTCCATCGTCATTAGGAGGCCCTGAACCTTACAATTAACTATCAGTTTCGCGTCGGATTCGTAAATCTAGACTCACAAGAGACGGACCACATGGAGCCCGAGGCAGCAATATCGCCTTGTAGACAAGTCGGCTGGAGGAAGTTGTATTGAATCTCGACGCAATTTGAGTCTCCCATCGTCATTAGGAAGCCCTGAACGTTACAATTAACTATCATTTTTGCGTCGGATTCGATAATCTAAACTCACAGGAGAACAACCATAAGGTGCCCGAGGCAGCAACAGACCCTTGGAGACAAGTCGGCTGGAGGGAGATGTATTGAATCTCGACGCAATTTGAGTGTTCCATCGTCATTAGAAGGCCCTGAACGTTACAATTAACTATCATTTTGCGTCGGATTCGAAAATCTAGACTCACAGGAGAACGACCATAAGGTGCCCGAGGCAGCATTAGACCCTTGGAGAGAAGTCGGCTGGAGGACGATGTATTGGATCGCGACGCAATTTGAGTGTTCCATCGTCATTAGGAGGCCCTGAATGTTACAATTAACTATCAGTTTTTCGTCGGATTCGAAAATCTAGACTCACAGCAGACGGACCATTTGGTGCCCGAGGCAGCAATATCCCCTTGGAGACAAATCGGCTGGAGGACGATGTATTGAATCTCGACGCAATTTGGGTTTTCTATCGTCATTAGGAGGCTCTGAACGTTACAATTCACTATCATTTTTGCGTCGGATTCGAAGATCTAGACTCACAGGAGAAGGATCATATTGTGCCCGAGACAGCAATATCCCCTTGGAGACAAGTCGGCTGGAGGCCGATGTATTGAATCTCGACGCAATTTGAGTGTTCCATCGTCATTAGGAGGCCCTGAACGTTACAATTAACTATCATTTTTGCGTCGGATTCAAAAATCTAGACTTACAAGAGAACGACCATAAGGTGCCCGAGGCAGCAATAGACCCTTGGAGACAAGTCGGCTGGAGGCCGATGTATTGAATCTCGACGCAATTTGAGAGTTCCATCGTCATTAGGAGGCCCTGAACGTTACAATTAACAATCAGTTTTGCGTCGGGTTCGAAAATCTAGACTCACAGCAGAAGGATCACAAGGTGCCCGTGGCAGCTATTGACCCTTGGAGACAAGTCGGTTGGAGGACGATGTATTGGATCGCGACGCAAAATGAGTGTTCCATCGTCATTAGGAGGCGCTGAATGTTACAATTAACTATCAGTTTTTCTTCGGATTCGAAAATCTAGACTCACTGGAAACGGAACATAAGGTGCCCGATGCAGCAATATCCCTTTGGAGACCAGTCCGCTGGAGGACGATGTATTGAATCGCGACGCAATTTGAGTGCTCCATCGTCATTTGGAGTCCCTGAACGTTACAATTAACTATCAGTTTCGCGTCGGATTCAAAAATCCAGACTCACAGGAGACGGACCATTTGGTGCCCGAGGCAGCAATATCCCCTTGGAGACAAATCAGCTAGAGGACGATGTATTGAATCTCGACGCAATTTAAGAGATCTATCGTCATCAGGAGGCGCTGAACGTTACAATTCACTATCATTTTTGCGTCGTATTCGAAAATCTAGACTCACAGGAGAAGGATCATATGGTGCCCGTGGCAGCAATATCCCCTTGTAGACAAGTCGGCTGGAGGAAGATAGATTGACTCTCGACGCAATTTGAGTGTTCCATCGTCATTAAGAGGCCCTGAGCATTACATTTAACTATCAGTTTTGCGTAGGATTCTAAAATGTTGACTCACAGGGGAACGACCATACGGTGCCCGAGGTAGCGATAGACCCTTGGAGACAAATCGGCTGAATGCCGATGTATTGAATCTCGAGGCAATTTGAGTGTTCCATCGTCTTTAGGAGTCCCTGAACGTTACAATTAACAATCATTTTCGCGTCGGATACGAAAATCTAGCCTCACATGAGAGCGAACATAAGAGGCCTGAGGCAGTAATATCCCCATGGAGACAAGTCGGCTGGAGGACCATGTCTTGAATCTCGACGCAATTTGAGTGTCCCATCGTCATTAGGAGGCCCTAAACGTTACAATTAACTATCATTTTTGCGTCGGATTCGATAATCTAAAATCACAGGAGAACGACCATAAGGTGCCCGAGGCAGCAACAGACCCTTGGAGACAAGTCGGCTGGAGGCCGATGTATTGAATCTCGACGCAATTTGAGTGGTCCATCGTCATTAGGAGGCCCTTAACGTTACAATTAACTATCATTTTTGCGTCGGATTCGATAATCTAAACTCACAGGAGAACGAGTATAAGGTACCCGAGGCAGCAACAGACCCTTGGAGACAAGTCGGCTGGAGGCCGATGTATTGAATCTCGACGCAATTTGAATGTTCCATCGTCATTACAAGGCCCTGAACGTTACAAGTAACTATCATTTTTGCGTCGGATTCGAAAATCTAGACTCACAGGAGAACGACCAAAAGGTGCCCGAGGCAGCAATAGACCCTTGGAGACAAGTCGGCTGGAGGTCGATGTATTGAATCTCGACGCAATTTAAATGTTCCATCGCCAATAGGAGGCCCTGAACGTTACAATTAACTATGACTTTTGCATCGGATTTGAAAACGTAGAAACACCGGAGACGGACCAAGTGGTGCCCGAGGCAGCGATATCCCCTTATAGACAAGTCGGCTGGAGGCCGATGTATTGAATCTCGACGCAATTTGAGTGTTCCATCGTCATTAGAAGGCCCTGAACGTTACAATTAACTATCATTTTTGCGTCGGATTCGAAAATCTAGACTCCCAGGAGAACGACCATAAGGTGCCCGAGGCAGCAATTGAACCTTGGAGACAAGTCGGCTGGAGGACGATGTATTGAATCTCGACGCATTTTGAGTGTTCCATCGTCATTAGGAGGCCCTGAACGTTACAATTAACTATCATTTTTGCGTCGGATTCGAAAATCTAGACTTACAAGAGAACGACCATAAGGTGCCCGAGGCGGCATTAGACCCTTGGAGACAAGTCGGCTGGAGGACGGTGTATTGGATCGCGACGCAATTTGAGTGTTCCATCGTCATTAGGAGGCCCTGAATGTTACAATTAACTATCAGTTTTTCGTCGGTTTCGAAAATCTAGACTCACAGCAGACGGACCATTTGGTGCCCGAGGCAGCAATATCCCCTTGGAGACAAATTGGCTGGAGGACGATGTATTGAATCTCGACGCAATTTGAGTCTTCTATCGTCATTAGGAGGCGCTGAACGCTACAATTCACTATCATTTTTGCGTCGGATTCGAAAAGCTATTGACCCTTGGAGACAAGTCGGTTGGAGGACGATGTATTGGATCGCGGCGCAAAATGAGTGTTCCATCGTCATTAGGAGGCCCTGAATGCTACAATTAACTATCAGTTTTTCGTCGGGTTCGAAAATCTAGACTCACTGGAGACGGGCCATAAGGTGCCCGATGCAGCAATATCCCCTTGGAGACAAATCGGCTGGAGGACGATGTATTGAATCTCGACGCAATTTGAGAGTTCTATCGTCATCAGGAGCCGCTGAACGCTACTATTCACTATCGTTTTTGCGTCGGATTCGAAAATCTAGACTCACAGGGGAAGGATCAAATGGTGCCCGAGACAGCAATATCCCCTTTTAGACAAGTCCGCTGGAGGCCGATGTATTGAATCTCGACGCAATTTGAGTGTTCCATCGTCATTACGAGGCCCTGAACCTTACAATTAACTATCAGTTTCGCGTCGGATTTGAAAATCTAGACTCACAGGAGACGGACCACATGGAGCCCGAGGCAGCAATATCCCCTTGTAGACATGTCGGCTGGAGGAAGATGTATTGACTCTCGACGCAATTTGAGTGTTCCATCGTCATTAAGAGGCCCTGAGCATTACATTTAACTATCAGTTTTGCGTCGGATTCTAAAATGTTGACTCACAGGCGAACGACCATACGGTGCCCGAGGGAGCAATGGACCCTCGGAGACAAATCGGCTGAATGCCGATGTATTGAATCTGGAGGCAATTTGAGTGTTCCATCGTCATTAGGAAGCCCTTAACGTTACAATTAACAATCAGTTTCGCGTTGGATTCGAAAATGTAGACTCACATGAGAGCGAACATAAGAGGCCGGAGGCAGTATAATCCCCATGGAGACAAGTCGGCTGGAGGACGATGTATTGAATCTCGACGCAATTTGAGTGTCCCATCGTCATTAGGAGGCCCTAAACGTTACAATGAACTATCATTTTTGCGTCGGATTCGATAATCTAAACTCACAGGAGAACGACCATAAGGTGCCCGAGGCAGCAACAGACCCTTGGAGACAAGTCGGCTGGAGGCCGATGTACTGAATCTCGACGCAATTTGAGTGTTCCATCGTCATTACAAGGCCCTGAACGTTACAATTAACTATGAGTTTTGCGTCGGATTCGAAAACGTAGAATCACCGGAGACGGACCACAAGGTGCCCGAGTCAGCGATATCAACTTGGAGACAAGTCGGCTGGAGGCCGATGTATTGAATCTCGACGCAATATGAGTGTTCCATCGTCATTAGAAGGCCCTAAACGTTACACATAACTATCATTTTTGCGTCGGATTCGAAAATAGACTCACAGGAGAACGACCATAAAGTGCCCGATGCAGCAATAGACCCTTGGAGACCAGTCCGCTGGAGGACGATGTATTGAATCTCGACGCAATTTGAGTGTTCCATCGTCATTAAGAGGCCCTGAGCATTACATTTAACTATCAGTTTTGCGTCGGATTCTAAAATGTTGACTCACAGGGGAACGACCATACGGTGCCCGAGGGAGCAATGGACCCTTGGAGACAAATCGGCTGAATGCCGATGTATTGAATCTCGAGGCAATTTGAGTGTTCCATCGTCATTAGGAAGCGCTGAACGTTACAATTAACAATCAGTTTCGCGTCGGATTCGAAAATGTAGACTCACATGAGAGCGAACATAAGAGTCCGGAGGCAGTAATATCCCCATGGAGACAAGTCGGCTGGAGGACGATGTATTGAATCTCGACGCAATTTGAGTGTCCCATCGTCATTAGGAGGCCCTAAACGTTACAATTAACTATCATTTTTGCGTCGGATTCGATAATCTAAACTCACAGGAGAACGACCATAAGGTGCCCGAGGCAGCAACAGACCCTTGGAGACAAGACGGCTGGAGGCCGATGTATTGAATCTCGACGCAATTTGAGTGTTCCATCGTCATTAGGAGGCCCTGAATGTGACAATTAACTATCAGTTTTTCGTCGGATTCGAAAATCTAGATTCACAGCAGACGGACCATTTGGTGCCCGAGGCAGCAATATCCCCTTGGAGACAAATCGGCTGGAGGACGATGTATTGAATCTCGACGAAATTTGAGTCTTCTATCGTCATTAGGAGGCGCTGAACGTTACAATTCACTATCATTTTTGCGTCGGATTCGAAAATCTAGACTCACAGGAGAAGGATCATATTGTGCCCGAGACAGCAATATCCCCTTGGAGACAAGTCGGCTGGAGGGCGATGTGTTGAATCTCGACGCAATTTGAGTGTTCCATCGTCATTAGGAGGCCCTGAACGTTACAATTAACTATCAGTTTCGCGTCGGATTCGAAAATCTAGACTCACAGGAGACGGACCACATGGAGCCCGAGGCAGCAATATCCCCTTGGAGACAAGTCGGCTGGATGTCGATGTATTGAATCTCGACTCAATTTGAGTGTTCCATCGTCATTAGGTGGCCCTGAACGTTACAATTAACAATCAGTTTTGCGTCGCGTTCGAAAATCTAGACTCACAGCAGAACTATCACAAGGTGCCCGTGGCAGCTATTGACCCTTGGTGACAAGTCGGTTGGAGGACGATGTATTGGATCGCGACGCAAAATGAGTGTTCCATCGTCATTAGGAGGCCCTGAAAGTTACAATTAACTATCAGTTTTTCGTCGGATTCGAAAATCTAAACTCACAGGAGAACGACCATAAGGTGCCCGATGCAGCAATATCCCCTTGGAGACCAGTCCGCTGGAGGACGATGTATTGAATCGCGACGCAATTTGAGTGCTCCATCGTCATTTGGAGGCCCTGAACGTTACAATTAACTATCAGTTTTTCGTCGGATTCGAAAATCTAGACTCACAGCAGACGGACCATTTGGTGCCCGAGGCAGCAATATCCCCTTGGAGACAAATCGGCTGGAAGACGATGTATTGAATCTCGACTAAATTTGAGTGTTCCATCGTCATTAGGTGGCCCTGAACGTTACAATTAACAATCAGTTTTGCGTCGCGTTCGAAAATCTAGACTCACAGCAGAACGTTCACAAGGTGCCCGTGGCAGCTATTGAGCCTTCGTGACAAGTCGGTTGGAGGACGATGTATTGGATCGCGACGCAAAATGAGTGTTCCATCGTCATTAGGAGGCCCTGAAAGTTACAATTAACTATCAGTTTTTCGTCGGATTCGAAAATCTAAACTCACAGGAGAACGACCATAAGGTGCCCGATGCAGCAATATCCCCTTGGAGACCAGTCCGCTGGAGGACGATGTATTGAATCGCGACGCAATTTGAGTGCTCCATCGTCATTAGGAGGCGCTGAACGTTACAATTCACTATCATTTTTGAGTCGGATTCGAAAATCTAGACTCACATGAGAAGGATCATATTGTGCCCGAGACAGCAATATCCCCTTGGAGTCTAGTCGGCTGGAGGGCGATGTATTGAATCTCGACGCAATTTGAGTGTTCCATCGTCATTAGGAGGCCCTGAACGTTACAATTAACTATCAGTTTCGCGTCGGATTCGAAAATCTAGACTCACAGGAGACGGTCCACATGGAGCCCGAGGCAGCAATATCCCCTTGGAGACAAGTCGGCTGGAGGTCGATGTATTGAATCTCGACGTAATTTGAGTGTTCCATCATCACTAAGAGGCCCTGAGCATTACATTTAACTATCAGTTTTGCGTCGGATTCTAAAATGTTGACTCACAGGGGAACGACCATACGGTGCCCGAGGGAGCAATGGACCCTTGGAGACAAATCGGCTGAATGCCGATGTATTGAATCTCGAGGCAATTTGAGTGTTCCATCGTCATTAGGAAGCCCTGAACGTTACAATTAACAATCAGTTTCGCGTCGGATTCGAAAATCTAGACTCACATGAGAGCGAACAAAAGAGTCCGGAGGCAGTAATATCCCCATGGAGACAAGTCGGCTGGAGGACGATGTATTGAATCTCGACGCAGTTTGAGTGTCCCATCGTCATTAGGAGGCCCTAAACGTTACAATTAACTATCATTTTTGCGTCGGATTCGATAATCTAAACTCACAGGAGAACGACCATAAGGTGCCCGAGGCAGCAACAGACCCTTGGAGACAAGTCGGCTGAAGGCCGATGTATTGAATCACGACGCAATTTGAGTGTTCCATCGTCATTACAAGGCCCTGAACGTTACATTTAACTATGAGTTTTGCGTCGGATTCGAAAACGTAGAATCATTGGAGACGGACCACAAGGTGCCCGAGGCAGCGATATCAACTTGGAGACAAGTCGGCAGGAGGCCGATGTATTGAATCTCGACGCAATATGAGTGTTCCATCGTCATTAGGAAGCCCTGAACGTTACAATTAACTATCATTTTTGCGTCGGATTCGAAAATCAAGACTTACAAGAGAACGACCATAAGGTGCCCGAGGCAGCATTAGACCCTTGGAGACAAGTCGGCTGGAGGACGATGTATTGAATCTCGACGCAATTTGAGTGTCCCATCGTCATTAGGAGGCCCTAAACGTTACAATTAACTATCATTTTTGCGTCGGATTCGATAATCTAAACTCACAGGAGAACGACCATAAGGTGCCCGAGGCAGCAACAGACCCCTGGAGACAAGACGGCTGGAGGCCGATGTATTGAATCTCGACGCAATTTTAGTGTTCCATCGTCATTACAAGGTCCTGAACGTTACAATTAACTATCAATTTTGCGTCGGATTCGAAAATCTAGACTCACAGGAGAACGACCATAAGTTGCCCGAGGCAGCAATAGACCCTTGGAGACAAGACGGCTGGAGGCCTATGTATTGAATCTCGACGCAAATTGAGTGTTCCATCGGCATTAGGAGGCCCTGAACGTTACAATTAACAATCATTTTAGCGTCGGATTCGAAAATCTACTCACAGGAGAAGTTCATACGGTGCTCGAGACAGCAATATCCCTTTGGAGACAAGTCCGCTGGAGGCCGATGTAATGAATCTCGACGCAATTTGAGTGTTCCATCGTCATTAGGAGGCCCTGAACCTTACAATTAACTATCAGTTTTGCGTCGGATTCGAAAATCTAAACTCACAGGAGAACGTCCATAAGGTGCCCGAGGCAGCAATAGACCCTTGGATACAAGTCGTCTGGAGGACGATGTATTGAATCTCGACGCAATTTGAGAGTTCCATCGTCATTAGGAAGCCCTGAACGTTACAATTCACTATCATTTATGCGTCGGATTCGAAAATCTAGACTCACAGGAGAAGGATCATATTGTGCCCGAGACCGCAATATCCCCTTGGAGACAAGTCGGCTGGAGGGCGATGTATTGAATCTCGACGCAATTTTAGTGTTCCATCGTCATTAGGAGGCCCTGAACGTTACAATTAACTATCAGTTTCGCGTCGGATTCGAAAATCTAGACTCACAGGAGACGGACCACATGGAGCCCGAGGCAGCAATATCCCCTTGGAGACAAGTCGGCTGGAGGTCGATGTATTGAATCTCGACTCAATTTGAGTGTTCCATCGTCATTAGGTGGCCCTGAACGTTACAATTAACAATCAGTTTTGCGTCGCGTTCGAAAATCTAGACTCACAGCAGAACGATCACAAGGTGCCCGTGGCAGCTATTGACCCTTGGTGACAAGTCGGTTGGAGGACGATGTATTGGATCGCGACACAAAATAAGTGCTCCATCGTCATTAGGAGGCCCTGAAAGTTACAATTAACTATGAGTTTTTCGTCGGATTCGAAAATCTAAACTCACAGGAGAACGACAATAAGGTGCCTGATGCAGCAATATCCCCTTGGAGACCAGTCCGCTGGAGGACGATGTATTGAATCGCGACGCAATTTGAGTGCTCCATCGTCATTTGGAGGCCCTGAACGTTACAATTAACTATCAGTTTTTCGTCGGATTCGAAAATCTAGACTCACAGCAGACGGACCATTTGGTGCCCGAGGCAGCAATATCCCCTTGGAGACAAATCGGCTGGAGGACGATGTATTGAATCTCGACGCAATTTGAGTCTTCTATCGTCATTAGGAGGCGCTGAACGTTACAATTCACTATCATTTTTGCGTCGGATTCGAAAATCTAGACTCACAGGAGAAGGATCATATGGTGCCCGAGACAGCAATATCCCCTTGGAGACAAGTCCGCTGGAGGCCGATGTATTGAATCTCGACGCAATTTGAGTGTTCCATCGTCATTAGGAGGCCCTGAACCTTACAATTAACTATCAGTTACGCGTCGGATTCGAAATCTAGACTCACTGGAGACGGACCACATGGAGCCCGAGACAGCAATATCCCCTTGTAGACAAGTCGGCTGGAAGACGATGTATTGACTCTCGACGTAATTTGAGTGTTCCATCATCATTAGGAGGCCCTGAGCATTACATTTAACTATCAGTTTTGCGTCGGATTCTAAAATGTTGACTCACAGAAGAACGATTATACGGTGCCCGAGGCAGCAATAGACCCTTGGAGACAAATCGGCTGAATGCCGATGTATTGAATCTCGAGGCAATTTGAGTGTTCCATCGTCATTAGGAAGCCCTGAACGTTACAATTAACAATCAGTTTCGCGTCGGATTCGAAAATCTAGACTCACATGAGAGCGAACATAAGATTCCGGAGGCAGTAATATCCCCTTGGAGACAAGTCTGCTGGAGGACGATGTATTGAATCTCGACGCAATTTGAGTGTCCCATCGTCATTAGGAGGCCCTGAACGTTACAATTTACCATCATTTTTGCGTCGGATTTGATAATCTAAACTCACAGGAGAAAGACCATAAGGTGCCCGAGGCAGCAACAGACCCTTAGAGACAAGTCGGCTGGAGGCCGATGTATTGAATCTCGACGCAATTTGAGTGTTCCATCGTCATTAGGAGACCCAAAACGTTACAATTAACTATCATTTTTGCGTCGGATTCGATAATCTAAACTCACAGGAGAACGACCAAAAGGTGCCCGAGGCAGCAACAGACCCTTGGAGACAAGTTGGCTGGAGGCCTATGTATTGAATCTCGACGCAATTTGTGTGTTCCATCGTCATTACAAGGTCCTGAACGTTACAATTAGCTATCATTTTTGCGTCGGATTTAAAAATCTAGACTCACAGGAGAACGACCATAAGGTGCCCGAGGCAGCAATAGACCCTTGGAGACAAGTCGGCTGGAGGACGATGTATTGAATCTCGACGCAATTTGAGAATTCCATCGTCATTAGGAGGCCCTGAACATTACAATTAACATTCATTTTAGCGTCGGATTCGAAAATCTAGTCACAGGAGAAGTTCATACGGTGCTCGAGACAGCAATATACCCCTTGGAGACAAATCGGCTGAATGCCGATGAATTGAATCTCGAGGCAATTTGAGTGTTCCATCGTCATTACAAGGCCCTGAACGTTACAATTAACTATCATTTTTGCGTCGGATTCGATAATCTAAACTCACAGGAGAACGACCATAAGGTGTGCGAGGCTGCAACAGACCCTTGGAGACAAGTCGGCTGAAGGCCGGTGTATTGAATCTCGACGCAATTTGAGTGTTCCTTCGTCATTACAAGGCCCTGAACGATACAATTAACTATCATTTTTGCGTCGGATTCGAATATCTAGACTCACAGGAGAACGAACATAAGGTGCCCGAGGCAGCAATAGACCCTTGGAGACAAGTCGGCTGGAGGTCGATGTATTGAATCTCGACGCAATTTGAGTGTTCCATCGCTAATAGGAGGCCCTGAACGTTACAATTAACTATGAGTTTTGCGTCGGATTCGAAAACGTAGAATCACCGGAGACGGATCATGTGGTGCCCGAGGCAGAGATATCCCGTTGGAGACAAGTCGGCTGGAGGCCGATGTATTGAATCTCGACGCAATTTGAGTGTTCCATCGTCATTAGAAGGCCCTGAACGTTAGAATTAACTATCATTTTTGCGTCGGATTCGAAAATCTAGACTCTCAGGAGAACGACCTTAAGGTGCCCGAGGCAGCAATAGACCCTTGGAGACAAGTCCGCTGGAGGACGATGTATTGAATCTCGACGCAATTTGAGAGTTCCGTCGTCATTAGGAGGCCCTGAACGTTACAATTAACTATCATTTTTGCGTCGGATTCGAAAATCTAGACTTACAAGTGAACGACCATAAGGTGCCCGAAGCAGCAATAGACCCTTGGAGACAAGTCGGCTGGAGGACGATGTATTGAATCGCGACGCAATTTGAGTGTTCCATCGTCATTAGGAGGCCCTGAATGTTACAATTAACCATCAGTTTTTCGTCGGATTCGAAAATCTAGACTCACAGCAGACGGACCATTTGGTGCCCGAGGCAGCTATATCCCCTTGGAGACAAATCGGCTGGAGGACGATGTATTGAATCTCGACACAATTTGAGTCTACTATCGTCATTAGGAGGCGCTGAACGTTACAATTCACTATCATTTTTGCGTCGGATTCGAAAATCTAGACTCACAGGAGAAGGATCATATTGTGCCCGAGATAGCAATATCCCCTTGGAGACAATTCGGCTGGAGGTCGATGTATTGAATCTCGACTATATTTGAGTGTTCCATCGTCATTAGGAGGCCCTGAACCTTGCAATTAACTATCAGTTTCGCGTCGGATTCGAAAATCTAGACTCACAGGAGACGGACCACATGGAGCCCGAGGCAGCAATATCCCCTTGTAGACAAGTCGGCTGGAGGAAGATGTATTGACTCTCGACGCAATTTGAGTGTTCCATCGTCATTAAGAGGCCCTGAGCATTACATTTAACTATCAGTTTTGCGTCGGATTCTAAAATGTTGACTCACAGGGGAACGACCATACGGTGCCCGAGGCAGCAATAGACCCTTGGAGACAATTCGGCTGAATGCCGATGTATTGAATCTCGAGGCAATTTGAGTGTTCCATCGTCTTTAGGAAGCCCTGAACGTTACAATTAACAATCAGTTTCGCGTCGGATTCGAAAATCTAGACTCACATGAGAGCGAAGATAAGAGGCCGGAGGCAGTAATATCCCTATGGAGACAAGTCGGCTGGAGGACGATGTATTGAATCTCGACGCAATTTGATTGCCCCATCGTCATTAGGAGGCCCTAAACGTTACAATTAACTATCATTTTTGCGTCGGATTCGATAATCTAAACTCACAGGAGAACGACCATAAGGTGCCCGAGGCAGCAACAGACCCTTGGAGACAAGTCGGCTGGAGGCCGATGTATTGACTCTCGACGCAATTTGAGTGTTCCATCGTCATTAGGAGGCCCTAAACGTTACAATTAACTATCATTTTTGCGTCGGATTTGATAATCTAAACTCACAGGAGAACGACCATAAGGTGCCCGAGGCAGCAACAGACCCTTGGAGACAAGTCGGCTGGAGGCCGATGTATTGAATCTCGACGCAATTTGAGTGTTCCATCGTCATTACAAGGCCCTGAACGTTACAATTAACTATCATTTTTGCGTCGGATTCGAAAATCTAGACTCACAGGAGAACGACCATAAGGTGCCCGAGGCAGCAATATCCCCTTGGATACAAGTCGACTGGAGGTCGATGTATTGACTCTCGACGCAATTTGAGTGTTCCATCGTCTTTAGGAGTCCCTGAACGTTACAGTTAACTATCATTTATGCGTCGGATTCGAAAATCTAGACTCATAGGAGAACGACCATAAGGTGCCCGAGGCAGCAATAGACCCTTGGAGGCAAGTCGGCTGGAAACCGATGTATTGAGTCTTGACGCAAATTGAGTGTTCCATCGCCAATAGGAGGCACTGAACGATACAATTAACTATGAGTTTTGCGTCGGATTCGAAAACGTAGAATCACCGGAGACGGACCATGTGGTGCCCGAGGCAGCGATATCCCCTTGGAGACAAGTCGGCTGGAGGACGATGTATTGAATCGCGACGCAATTTGAGTGTTCCATCGTCATTAGGAGGCCCTGAATGTTACAATTAACTATCAGTTTTTCGTCGGATTCGAAAATCTAGACTCACAGCAGACGGACCATTTGGTGCCCGAGGCAGCTATATCCCCTTGGAGACAAATCGGCTGGAGGACGATGTATTGAATCTCGACGCAATTTGAGTCTTCTATCGTCATTAGGGGGCGCTGAACGTTACAATTCACTATCATTTTTGCGTCGGATTCGAAAATCTAGACTCACAGGAGAAGGATCATATTGTGCCCGAGATAGCAGTATCCCCTTGGAGACAACTCGGCTGGAGGTTAATGTATTGAATCTCGACTCTATTTGAGTGTTCCATCGTCATTAGGTGGCCCTGAACGTTACATTTAACAATCAGTTTTGCGTCGGGTTCGAAAATCTAGATTCACAGGAGAACGATCACAAGGTGCCGTGGCAGCTATTGACCCTTGGAGACAAGTCGGTTTGAGGACGAAGTATTGGATCGCGACGCAAAATGAGTATTCCATCGTCTTTAGGAGGCCCTGAATGTTACAATTAACTATCAGTTTTTCGTCGGATTCGAAAATCTAGACCCACAGGAGACGGACCATAAGGTGCCCGATGCAGCAATATCCCCTTGGAGACCAGTCCGCTGGAGGACGATGTATTGAATCGCGACGCAATTTGAGTGCTACATCGTCATTTGGAGGCCCTGATCGTTACAATTAACTATCAGTTTCGCGTCGGATTCAAAAATCCAGACTCACAGGAGACGGACCATTTGGTGCCCGAGGCAGCAATATCCCTTGGAAACAAATCAGCTGGAGGACGATGTATTAAATCTCGAAGCAATTTAAGAGTTCTATCGTCATCAGGAGGCGCTGAACGTTACTATTCACTATCATTTTTGCGTCGGATTCGAAAATCTAGACTCACAGGAGAAGGACCATATGGTGCCCGAGACAGCAATATCCCCTTGGAGACAAGTCTGCCGGAGGCCGATGTAATGAATCTCGACGCAATTTGAGTGTTCCATCGTCATTAGGAGGCCCTGAACCTTACAATTAACTATCAGTTTCGCGTCGGATTCGAAAATCTAGACTCACAGGAGACGGACCACATGGAGCCCGAGGCAGCAATATCCCCTTGGAGACAAGTCTGCCGGAGGCCGATGTAATGAATCTCGACGCAATTTGAGTGTTCCATCGCCAATAGGAGGCCCTGAACGTTACAATTAACTATGAGTTTTGCGTCGGATTCGAAAACGTAGAATCACCGGAGACGGATCATGTGGTGCCCGAGGCAGAGATATCCCGTTGGAGACAAGTCGGCTGGAGGCCGATGTATTGAATCTCGACGCAATTTGAGTGTTCCATCGTCATTAGAAGGCCCTGAACGTTAGAATTAACTATCATTTTTGCGTCGGATTCGAAAATCTAGACTCTCAGGAGAACGACCTTAAGGTGCCCGAGGCAGCAATAGACCCTTGGAGACAAGTCCGCTGGAGGACGATATATTGAATCTCGACGCAATTTGAGAGTTCCGTCGTCATTAGGAGGCCCTGAACGTTACAATTAACTATCATTTTTGCGTCGGATTCGAAAATCTAGACTTACAAGTGAACGACCATAAGGTGCCCGAAGCAGCAATAGACCCTTGGAGACAAGTCGGCCGGAGGACGATGTATTGAATCGCGACGCAATTTGAGTGTTCCATCGTCATTAGGAGGCCCTGAATGTTACAATTAACTATCAGTTTTTCGTCGGATTCGAAAATCTAGACTCACAGCAGACGGACCATTTGGTGCCCGAGGCAGCTATATCCCCTTGGAGACAAATCGGCTGGAGGACGATGTATTGAATCTCGACACAATTTGAGTCTACTATCGTCATTAGGAGGCGCTGAACGTTACAATTCACTATCATTTTTGCGTCGGATTCGAAAATCTAGACTCACAGGAGAAGGATCATATTGTGCCCGAGATAGCAATATCCCCTTGGAGACAATTCGGCTGGAGGTCGATGTATTGAATCTCGACTATATTTGAGTGTTCCATCGTCATTAGGAGGCCCTGAACCTTACAATTAACTATCAGTTTCGCGTCGGATTCGAAAATCTAGACTCACAGGAGACGGACCACATGGAGCCCGAGGCAGCAATATCCCCTTGTAGACAAGTCGGCTGGAGGAAGATGTATTGACTCTCGACGCAATTTGAGTGTTCCATCGTCATTAAGAGGCCCTGAGCATTACATTTAACTATCAGTTTTGCGTCGGATTCTAAAATGTTGACTCACAGGGGAACGACCATACGGTGCCCGAGGCAGCAATAGACCCTTGGAGACAATTCGGCTGAATGCCGATGTATTGAATCTCGAGGCAATTTGAGTGTTCCATCGTCTTTAGGAAGCCCTGAACGTTACAATTAACAATCAGTTTCGCGTCGGATTCGAAAATCTAGACTCACATGAGAGCGAAGATAAGAGGCCGGAGGCAGTAATATCCCTATGGAGACAAGTCGGCTGGAGGACGATGTATTGAATCTCGACGCAATTTGATTGCCCCATCGTCATTAGGAGGCCCTAAACGTTACAATTAACTATCATTTTTGCGTCGGATTCGATAATCTAAACTCACAGGAGAACGACCATAAGGTGCCCGAGGCAGCAACAGACCCTTGGAGACAAGTCGGCTGGAGGCCGATGTATTGAATCTCGACGCAATTTGAGTGTTCCATCGTCATTAGGAGGCCCTAAACGTTACAATTAACTATCATTTTTGCGTCGGATTTGATAATCTAAACTCACAGGAGAACGACCATAAGGTGCCCGAGGCAGCAACAGACCCTTGGAGACAAGTCGGCTGGAGGCCGATGTATTGAATCTCGACGCAATTTGAGTGTTCCATCGTCATTACAAGGCCCTGAACGTTACAATTAACTATCATTTTTGCGTCGGATTCGAAAATCTAGACTCACAGGAGAACGACCATAAGGTGCCCGAGGCAGCAATAGACCCTTGGAGACAAGTCGGCTGGAGGTCGATATATTGAATCTCGACGCAATTTGAGTGTTCCATCGCCAATAGGAGGCCCTGAACGTTACAATTAACTATGAGTTTTGCGTCGGATTCGAAAACGTAGAATCACCGGAGACGGACCATGCGGTGCCCGAGGCAGCGATATCCCCTTGGAGACAAGTCGGCTGGAGGCCGCTGTATTGAATCTCGACGCAATTTGAGTGATCCATCGTCATTAGAAGGCCCTGAACGTTACAATTAACTATCATTTTTGCGTCGGATTCGAAAATCAAGACTCACAGGAGAACGACCATAAGGTGCCCGAGGCAGCAATATCCCCTTGGATACAAGTCGACTGGAGGTCGATGTATTGACTCTCGACGCAATTTGAGTGTTCCATCGTCTTTAGGAGTCCCTGAACGTTACAGTTAACTATCATTTATGCGTCGGATTCGAAAATCTAGACTCATAGGAGAACGACCATAAGGTGCCCGAGGCAGCAATAGACCCTTGGAGGCAAGTCGGCTGGAAACCGATGTATTGATTCTTGACGCAAATTGAGTGTTCCATCGCCAATAGGAGGCACTGAACGTTACAATTAACTATGAGTTTTGCGTCGGATTCGAAAACGTAGAATCACCGGAGACGGACCATGTGGTGCCCGAGGCAGCGATATCCCCTTGGAGACAAGTCGGCTGGAGGCCGATGTAATGAATCTCGACGCAATTTGAGTGTTCCATCGCCAATAGGAGGCCCTGAACGTTACAATTAACTATGAGTTTTGCGTCGGATTCGAAAACGTAGAATCACCGGAGACGGATCATGTGGTGCCCGAGGCAGAGATATCCCGTTGGAGACAAGTCGGCTGGAGGCCGATGTATTGAATCTCGACGCAATTTGAGTGTTCCATCGTCATTACAAGGCCCTGAACGTTAGAATTAACTATCATTTTTGCGTCGGATTCGAAAATCTAGACTCTCAGGAGAACGACCTTAAGGTGCCCGAGGCAGCAATAGACCCTTGGAGACAAGTCCGCTGGAGGACGATGTATTGAATCTCGACGCAATTTGAGAGTTCCGTCGTCATTAGGAGGCCCTGAACGTTACAATTAACTATCAGTTTTGCGTCGGATTCGAAAATCTAGACTTACAAGTGAACGACCATAAGGTGCCCGAAGCAGCAATAGACCCTTGGAGACAAGTCGGCCGGAGGACGATGTATTGAATCGCGACGCAATTTGAGTGTTCCATCGTCATTAGGAGGCCCTGAATGTTACAATTAACTATCAGTTTTTCGTCGGATTCGAAAATCTAGACTCACAGCAGACGGACCATTTGGTGCCCGAGGCAGCTATATCCCCTTGGAGACAAATCGGCTGGAGGACGATGTATTGAATCTCGACACAATTTGAGTCTACTATCGTCATTAGGAGGCGCTGAACGTTACAATTCACTATCATTTTTGCGTCGGATTCGAAAATCTAGACTCACAGGAGAAGGATCATATTGTGCCCGAGATAGCAATATCCCCTTGGAGACAATTCGGCTGGAGGTCGATGTATTGAATCTCGACTATATTTGAGTGTTCCATCGTCATTAGGAGGCCCTGAACCTTACAATTAACTATCAGTTTCGCGTCGGATTCGAAAATCTAGACTCACAGGAGACGGACCACATGGAGCCCGAGGCAGCAATATCCCCTTGTAGACAAGTCGGCTGGAGGAAGATGTATTGACTCTCGACGCAATTTGAGTGTTCCATCGTCATTAAGAGGCCCTGAGCATTACATTTAACTATCAGTTTTGCGTCGGATTCTAAAATGTTGACTCACAGGGGAACGACCATACGGTGCCCGAGGCAGCAATAGACCCTTGGAGACAATTCGGCTGAATGCCGATGTATTGAATCTCGAGGCAATTTGAGTGTTCCATCGTCTTTAGGAAGCCCTGAACGTTACAATTAACAATCAGTTTCGCGTCGGATTCGAAAATCTAGACTCACATGAGAGCGAAGATAAGAGGCCGGAGGCAGTAATATCCCTATGGAGACAAGTCGGCTGGAGGACGATGTATTGAATCTCGACGCAATTTGATTGCCCCATCGTCATTAGGAGGCCCTAAACGTTACAATTAACTATCATTTTTGCGTCGGATTCGATAATCTAAACTCACAGGAGAACGACCATAAGGTGCCCGAGGCAGCAACAGACCCTTGGAGACAAGTCGGCTGGAGGCCGATGTATTGAATCTCGACGCAATTTGAGTGTTCCATCGTCATTAGGAGGCCCTAAACGTTACAATTAACTATCATTTTTGCGTCGGATTTGATAATCTAAACTCACAGGAGAACGACCATAAGGTGCCCGAGGCAGCAACAGACCCTTGGAGACAAGTCGGCTGGAGGCCGATGTATTGAATCTCGACGCAATTTGAGTGTTCCATCGTCATTACAAGGCCCTGAACGTTACAATTAACTATCATTTTTGCGTCGGATTCGAAAATCTAGACTCACAGGAGAACGACCATAAGGTGCCCGAGGCAGCAATAGACCCTTGGAGACAAGTCGGCTGGAGGTCGATATATTGAATCTCGACGCAATTTGAGTGTTCCATCGCCAATAGGAGGCCCTGAACGTTACAATTAACTATGAGTTTTGCGTCGGATTCGAAAACGTAGAATCACCGGAGACGGACCATGCGGTGCCCGAGGCAGCGATATCCCCTTGGAGACAAGTCGGCTGGAGGCCGCTGTATTGAATCTCGACGCAATTTGAGTGATCCATCGTCATTAGAAGGCCCTGAACGTTACAATTAACTATCATTTTTGCGTCGGATTCGAAAATCTAGACTCACAGGAGAACGACCATAAGGTGCCCGAGGCAGCAATATCCCCTTGGATACAAGTCGACTGGAGGTCGATGTATTGACTCTCGACGCAATTTGAGTGTTCCATCGTCTTTAGGAGTCCCTGAACGTTACAGTTAACTATCATTTATGCGTCGGATTCGAAAATCTAGACTCATAGGAGAACGACCATAAGGTGCCC
Source organism: Schistocerca americana (assembly GCF_021461395.2). NCBI lineage: Eukaryota > Metazoa > Arthropoda > Insecta > Orthoptera > Acrididae > Schistocerca > Schistocerca americana. The sequence goes on from NW_025726062.1 coordinate 41,767, forward strand.
GAGGCAGCAATAGACCCTTGGAGGCAAGTCGGCTGGAAACCGATGTATTGATTCTTGACGCAAATTGAGTGTTCCATCGCCAATAGGAGGCACTGAACGTTACAATTAACTATGAGTTTTGCGTCGGATTCGAAAACGTAGAATCACCGGAGACGGACCATGTGGTGCCCGAGGCAGCGATATCCCCTTGGAGACAAGTCGGCTGGAGGACGATGTATTGAATCGCGACGCAATTTGAGTGTTCCATCGTCATTAGGAGGCCCTGAATGTTACAATTAACTATCAGTTTTTCGTCGGATTCGAAAATCTAGACTCACAGCAGACGGACCATTTGGTGCCCGAGGCAGCTATATCCCCTTGGAGACAAATCGGCTGGAGGACGATGTATTGAATCTCGACGCAATTTGAGTCTTCTATCGTCATTAGGGGGCGCTGAACGTTACAATTCACTATCATTTTTGCGTCGGATTCGAAAATCTAGACTCACAGGAGAAGGATCATATTGTGCCCGAGATAGCAGTATCCCCTTGGAGACAACTCGGCTGGAGGTTAATGTATTGAATCTCGACTCTATTTGAGTGTTCCATCGTCATTAGGTGGCCCTGAACGTTACATTTAACAATCAGTTTTGCGTCGGGTTCGAAAATCTAGACTCACAGGAGAACGATCACAAGGTGCCGTGGCAGCTATTGACCCTTGGAGACAAGTCGGTTTGAGGACGAAGTATTGGATCGCGACGCAAAATGAGTATTCCATCGTCTTTAGGAGGCCCTGAATGTTACAATTAACTATCAGTTTTTCGTCGGATTCGAAAATCTAGACCCACAGGAGACGGACCATAAGGTGCCCGATGCAGCAATATCCCCTTGGAGACCAGTCCGCTGGAGGACGATGTATTGAATCGCGACGCAATTTGAGTGCTACATCGTCATTTGGAGGCCCTGATCGTTACAATTAACTATCAGTTTCGCGTCGGATTCAAAAATCCAGACTCACAGGAGACGGACCATTTGGTGCCCGAGGCAGCAATATCCCTTGGAAACAAATCAGCTGGAGGACGATGTATTAAATCTCGAAGCAATTTAAGAGTTCTATCGTCATCAGGAGGCGCTGAACGTTACTATTCACTATCATTTTTGCGTCGGATTCGAAAATCTAGACTCACAGGAGAAGGACCATATGGTGCCCGAGACAGCAATATCCCCTTGGAGACAAGTCTGCCGGAGGCCGATGTAATGAATCTCGACGCAATTTGAGTGTTCCATCGTCATTAGGAGGCCCTGAACCTTACAATTAACTATCAGTTTCGCGTCGGATTCGAAAATCTAGACTCACAGGAGACGGACCACATGGAGCCCGAGGCAGCAATATCCCCTTGTAGACAAGTCGGCTGGAGAAAGATGTATTGACTCTCGACGCAATTTGAGTGTTCCATCGTCATTAAGAGGCCCTGAGCATTACATTTAACTATCAGTTTTGCGTTGGATTCTAAAATGTTGACTCACAGGGGAACGACCATACGGTGCCCGAGGCAGCAATAGACCCTTGGAGACAAATCGGCTGAATGCCGATGTATTGAATCTCGAGGCAATTTGAGTGTTCCATCGTCATTAGGAAGCCCTGAACGTTACAATTAACAATCAGTTTCGCGTCGGATTCGAAAATCTAGACTCACATGAGAGCGAACATAAGAGGCCGGAGGCAGTAATATCCCCATGGAGACAAGTCGGCTGGAGGACGATGTATTGAATCTCGACGCAATTTGATTGCCCCATCGCCATTTGGAGGCCCTAAACGTTACAATTAACTATCATTTTTGCGTCGGATTCGATAATCTAAACTCACAGGAGAACGACCATAAGGTGCCCGAGGCAGCAATAGACCCTTGGAGACAAGTCGGCTGGAGGCCGATGTATTGAATCTCGACGCAATTTGAGTGTTCCATCGTCATTACAAGGCCCTGAACGTTACAATTAACTATCATTTTTGCGTCGGATTCGAAAATCTAGACTCACAGGAGAACGACCATAAGGTGCCCGAGGCAGCAATAGACCCTTGGAGACGAGTCGGCTGGAGATCGATATATTGATCTCGACGCAATTTGAGTGTTCCATCGCCAATAGGAAGCCCTGAACGTTACAATTAACTATGAGTTTTGCGTCGGATTCGAAAACGTAGAATCACCGGAGACGGACCATGTGGTGCCCGAGGCAGCGATATCCCCTTGGAGACAAGTCGGCTGGAGGACGATGTATTGAATCTCGACGCAATTTGAGTGTTCCATCGTCATTAGAAGGCCCTGAACGTTACAATTAACTATCATTTTTGCGTCGGATTCGAAAATCTAGACTCACAGGAGAACGACAATAAGGTGCCCGAGGCAGCAATATCCCCTTGGATACAAGTCGACTGGAGGTCGATGTATTGACTCTCGACGCAATTTGAGTGTTCCATCGTCTTTAGGAGTCCCTGAACGTTACAGTTAACTATCATTTATGCGTCGGATTCGAAAATCTAGACTCATAGGAGAACGACCATAAGGTGCCCGAGGCAGCAATAGACCCTTGGAGGCAAGTCGGCTGGAAACCGATGTATTGATTCTTGACGCAATTTGAGTGTTCCATCGCCAATAGGAGGCCCTGAACGTTACAATTAACTATGAGTTTTGCGTCGGATTCGAAAACGTAGAATCACCGGAGACGGACGATGTGGTGCCCCTAGGCAGCGATATCCCCTTGGAGACAAGTCGGCTGGAGGCCGATGTATTGAATCTCGACGCAATTTGAGTCTTCTATCGTCATTAGGAGGCGCTGAACGTTACAATTCACTATCATTTTTGCGTCGGATTCGAAGATCTAGACTCACAGGAGAAGGATCATACTGTGCCCGAGGCAGCAATATCCCCTTGGAGACAAGTCGGCTGGAGGCAGATGTATTGAATCTCGACGCAATTTGAGTGTTCCATCGTCATTAGGAGGCCCTGAACGTTACAATTAACTATCGGTTTCGCGACGGATTCGAAAATCTAGACTCACAGGAGACGGACCACATGGAGCCCGTGCAGCAATATCCCATGGAGACAAGTCGGCTGGAGGTCGATGCATTGAATCTCGACTCAATTTCAGTGTTCTATCGTCATTAGGTGGCCCTGAACGTTACAATTTACAATCAGTTTTGCGTGGGGTTCTAAAATCTAGACTCACAGCAGAACGATCACAAGGTGCCCTTGGCAGCTATTGACCCTTGGAGACAAGTCGGTTGGAGGACGATGTATTGGATCGCGACGCAAAATGAGTGTTCCATCGTCATTAGGAGGCCCTGAATGTTACAATTAACTATCAGTTTTTCGTCGGATTCGAGAATCTAAATTCACAGGAGAACGACCATAAGGTGCCCGATGCAGCAATATCCCCTTGGAGACCAGTCCGCTGGAGGACGATGTACTGAATCGCGACGCAATTTGAGTGCTCCATCATCATTTGGAGGCCCTGAACGTTACAATTAACTATCAGTTTCGCGTCGGATTCAACAATCCAGACTCACAGGAGACGGACCATTTGGTGCCCGAGGCAGCAATATCCCCTTGGAGACAAATCAGCTGGAGGCCGATGTATTGAATCTCGACGCAATTTGAGAGTTCTATCGTCATCAGGAGGCGCTGAACGATACTATTCACTATCATTTTTGCGTCGGATTCGAAAATCTAGATTCACAGGAGAACGACCATAAGGTGCCCAAGGCAGCAATAGACCCTTGGAGACAAGTCGGCTGGAGGCCGATGTATTGAATCTCGACGCAATTTGAGTGTTGCATCGGCATTAGGAGGCCCTGAACGATACAATTCACTATCATTTTTGCGTCGGATTCGAAAATCTACTAACAGGAGAAGGATCATATGGTGCACGACACTGCAATATCCCCTTGGATACAAGTCGACTGGAGGTCGTTGTATTGAATCTCGACGCAATTTGAGTGTTCCATCGTCATTAGGATGCCCTGAACCTTACAATTCACTATCAGTTTTGCGTCGGATTCTAAAATGTTGACTCACAGGCGAACGACCATACGGTGCCCGAGGCAGCAATAGACCCTTGGAGACAAATCTTCCGAATGCCGATGTATTGAATCTCGAGGCAATTTGAGTGTTCCATCGTCATTAGGAAGCCCTGAACGTTTCAATTAACAATCAGTTTCGCATCGGTTTCGAAAATCTAGACTCACATGAGAGCGAACATACGTGGCCCGAGGCAGTAATATCCCCATGGAGACAAGTCGGCTGGAGGACGATGTATTGAATCTCGACGCAATTTGAGTGTTCCATCGTCATTAAGAGACCCTGAGCATTACATTTAACTATCAGTTTTGCGTCGGATTCTAAAGTGTTGACTCACAGGGGAACGACCATACGGTGCCCGAGGCAGCAATAGACCCTTGGAGACAAATCTTCTGAATGCCGATGTATTGAATCTCGAGGCAATTTGAGTGTTCCATCGTCATTAGGAAGCCCTGAACGTTTCAATTAACAATCAGTTTCGCATCGGATTCGAAAATCTAGACTCACATGAGAGCGAACATACGTGGCCCGAGGCAGTAATATCCCCATGGAGACAAGTCGGCTGGAGGACGATGTATTGAATCTCGACGCAATTTGAGTGTCCCATCGTCATTAGGAGGCCCTAAACGTTACAATTAACTATCACTTTTGCGTCGGATTCGATAATCTAAACTCACAGGAGAACGACCATAAGGTGCCCGAGGCAGCAACAGACCCTAGGAGACAAGTCGGCTGGAGGCCGGTGTATTGAATCTCGACGCAATTTGAGTGTTCCATCGTCATTACAAGGCCCTGAACGTTACAATTAACTATCATTTTTGCGTCCGATTCGAAAATCTAGACTCACAGGAGAACGACCATAAGGTGCCCGAGGCAGCAAAAGACCCTTGGAGACAAGTCGGCTGGAGGACGATGTATTGAACTCGACGCAATTTGAGTGTTTCATCGGCATTAGGAGGCCCTGAACGTTACAGTTAACTATAATTTTAGCGTCGGATTCGAAAATCTACTAACAGGAGTAGGATCATATGGTGCAAGAGACTGCAATATCCCCTTGGATACAAGTCGACTGGAGGTCGATGTATTGACTCTCGAAGCAATTTAAGTGTTCCATCGCCAATAGGAGGCCCTGAACGTTACAATTAACTATCATTTTTGCGTCGGATTCGAAAGTCTAGACTCACAGGAGAACGACCATAAGGTGCCCGAGGCAGCAATAGACCCTTGGAGACAAGTCGGCTGGAAGCCGATGTATTGAATCTCGACGCAATTTGAGTGTTCCATCGGCATTAGGAGGCCCTGAACGTTACAGTTAACTATCATTTTAGCGTCGGATTCGAAAATCTACTAACAGCAGATGGATCATATGGTGCACGAGACTGCAATATCCCCTTGGATACAAGTCGACTGGAGGTCGATGTATTGACTCTCGACGCAATTTGAGTGTTCCATCGTCTTTAGGAGTCCCTGAACGTTACAATTAACTATCATTTATGCGTCGGATTCGAAAATCTACTCACAGGAGAAGTTCATACGGTGCTCGAGGCAGCAATAGACCCTTGGAGACAAGTAGGCTGGAAACCGATGTATTGATTCTTGACGCAATTTGAGTGTTCCATCGTCATTAGGAGGCCCTGAAAGTTACAATTAACAACCATTTTAGCGTCGGATTCGAAAAACTACTCACATGAGAAGTTCATACGGTGCTCGAGACAGCAATATCCCCTTGGAGACAAGTCCGCTCTAGGCCGATGTATTGAATCTCGAGGCAATTTGAGTGTTCCATCGTCATTAGGAAGCCCTGATCGTTACAATTAACAATCAGTTTCGCGTCGGATTCGAAAATCTAGACTCACATGAGAGCGAACATAAGAGGCCGGAGGCAGTAATATCCCCATGGAGACAAGTCGGCTGGAGGACGATGTATTGAATCTCGACGCAATTTGAGTGTCACATCGTCATTAGGAGGCCCTAAACGTTACAATTAACTATCATTTTAGCGTCGGATTCGATACTCTAAACTCACAGGAGAACGACCATAAGATGCCCGAGGCAGCAACAGACCCTTGGAGACAAGTCGGCTGGAGGCCGATGTATTGAATCTCGACGCAATTTGAGTGTTCCATCGTCATTACAAGGCCTTGAACGTTACAATTAACTATCATTGTTGCGTCGGATTCGAAAATCTAGACTCACAGGAGAACGACCATAAGGTGCCTGAGGCAGCAATGGACCCTTGGAGACAAGTCGGCTGGAGGCCGATGTATTGATTCTCGACTCAATTTGTGTGCTCCATCGTCATTAGGAGGCCCTGAAAGTCACAATTAACTATGAGTTTTGCGTCGGATTCGAAAACATAGAATCACCGGAGACGGAACATGTGGTGCCCGAGGCAGCGGTATCCCCTTGGAGACAAGTCGGCTGGAGGCCGATGTATTGAATCTCGACGCAATTTCAGTGTTCCATCGTCATTAGAAGGCCCTGAATGTTACAATTAACTATCATTTTTGCATCGGATTCGAAAATCTAGACTCACAGGAGAACGACCATAAGGTGCCCGAGGCAGCAATAGACCCTTGGAGACAAGTCGGCTGGAGGTCGATGTATTGAATCTCGACTCAATTTGTGTGCTCCATCGTCATTAGGAGGCCCTGAACGTTACAATTAACTATGAGTTTTGCGTCGGATTCGAAAACGTAGAATCACCGGAGACGGACCATGTGGTGCCCGAGGCAGCGATATCCCCTTGGAGACAATTCGGCTGGAGGCCGATGTATTGAATCTCGACGCAATTTGAGTGTTCCAGCTTCATTAGAAGGCCCTGAACGTTACAATTAACTAGCAGTTGTGCGTCGGATTCGAAAACGTAGAATCACCGGAGAAGGACCATGTGGTGCACGAGGCAGCGATATCCCCTTGGAGACAAGTCGGCTGGAGGACGATGTATTGAATCTCGACGCAATTTGAGTGTTCCATCGTCATTAGAAGGCCCTGAACGTTACAATTAACTATCATTTTTGCGTCGGATTCGAAAATCTAGACTCACAGGAGAACGACCATAAGGTGCCCGAGGCAGCATTAGACCCTTGGAGACAAGTCGGCTGGGGGCCGATGTATTGAATATAGACGCAATTTGAGTGTTCCATCGGCATTAGGAGGCCCTGAACGTTACAGTTAACTATCATTTTAGCGTTGGAGTCGAAAATCTTCTAACAGGAGAAGGGTCATATGGTGCGCGAGGCTGCAATATCCCCTTGGGTACAAGTCGACTGGAGGTCGATGTATTGACTCTCGACGCAATTTGAGTGTTCCATCGTCTTTAGGAGTCCCTGAACGTTACAATTAACTATCATTTATGCATCGGATTCGAAAATCTTGACCCACAGGAGAACGACAATAAGGTGCCCGAGGCAGCAATATCGCCTTGGAGACAAGTCGGCTGGAGGTCGATGTATTGAATCTCGACTCAATTTGAGTGTCCCATCGTCATTAGGTGGCCCTGAACGTCATAATTAACAATCAGTTTTCCGTCGGGTTCGAAAATCTAGACTCACAGCAGAACGATCACAAGGTGCCCATGGCAGCTATTGACCCTTGGAGACAAGTCGGTTGTAGGTCGATGTATTGGATCTCGACGCAATTTGAGAGTTCCATCGTCATTAGGAGTCCCTGAACGTTACAATTAACTATCATTTTTCCGTCGGATTCGAAAATCTAGATTTACAAGAGAACGACCATAAGGTGCCTTAGGCAGCATTAGACCCTTGGAGACAAGTCGGCTGGAGGACGATGTATTGAATCTCGACGCAATATGAGTGTCCCATCGTCATTAGGTGGCCCTAAACGTTACAATTAACTATCATTTTTGCTTCGGATTCGATAATCTATACTCACAGGAGAACGACCATAAGGTGCCCGAGGCAGCAACAGACCCTTGGAGACAAGTCGGCTGGAGGCAGATGTATTGAATCTCGACGCAATTTGTGTGTTCCATCGTCATTACAAGGCCCTGAACGTTACAATTAACTATCATTTTTTCGTCGGATTCGGAAATCTAAACTCACCGGAGAACGACCATAAGGTGCCCGATGCAGCAATATCTCCTTGGAGAGAAGTGGGCTGGAGGTCGATGTATTGAATCTCGACGCAATTTTTGTGTTCCATCGCCAATAGGAGGCCCTGAACGTTACAATTAACTATGAGTTTTGCGTCGGATTCGAAAACGTAGAATCACCGGAGACGGACCATGTGGTGCCCGAGGCACAAATCGGCTGGAGGCCGATGTATTGAATCTCGACGCAATTTGAGTGTTCCATCGTCATTAGAAGGCCCTGAACGTTACAATTAACGATCATTTTTGCATCGGATTCGAAAATCTAGACTCACAGGAGAACGACCATAAGGTGCCCGAGGCAGCAATAGATCCTTGGAGACAAGTCGGCTGGAGGACGATGTATTGAATCTCGACGCAATTTGAGAGTTCCATCGTCATTAGGAGGCCCTGAACGTTACAATTAACTATCATATTTGCGTCGGATTCGAAAATCTAGACTTACAAGAGAACGACCATAAGGTGCCTGAGGCAGCATTAGACCCTTGGAGACAAGTCGGCTGGAGAACGATGTATTGAATCTCGACGCAATTTGAGTGTCCCATCGTCATTAGGAGGCCCTAAACGTTACAATTAACTATCATTTTTGCGTCGGATTCGTTAATCTAAACTCACAGGAGAACGACCATAAGGTGCCCGAGGCAGCAACAGACCCTTGGAGACAAGTCGGCTGGATGCCGATGTATTGAATCTCGACGCGATTTGAGTGTTCCATCGTCGTTACAAGGCCCTGAAAGTTACAATTAACTATCATTTTTGCGTCGGATTCGAAAATCTAGACTCACAGGAGAACGACCATAAGGTGCCCGAGGCAGCAATAGACCCTTGGAGCCAAGTCGGCTGGAGGACGATGTATTGAATCTCGACGCAATTTGAGTGTTCCATCGGCATTAGGAGGCCCTGAACATTACAATTAACTATCATTTATGCGTCGGATTCGAAAATCTAGACTCACAGGAGAAGGATCATATTGTGCCCGAGACTGCAATATCCCCTTGGATACAAGTCGACTGGAGGTCGATGTATTGACTCTCGACGCAATTTGAGTGTTCCATCGTCTTTAGGAGTCCCTGAACGTTACAATTAACTATCATTTATGCGTCGGATTCGAAAATCTAGACGCACAGGTGAACGACCATAAGATGCCCGAGGCAGCATTAGACCCTTGGAGACAAGTCGGCTGGAGGCCGATGTATTGGATCTCGACGCAATTTGAGTGTTCCATCGGCATTAGGAGACCCTGAACGTTACAGTTAACTACCATTTTAGCGTCGGATTCGAAAATCTACTAACAGGAGAAGGATCATATGGTGCACGAGACTGCAATTTCCCCTTGGATACAAGTCGACTGGAGGTCGATGTATTGACTCTCGACGCAATTTGAGTGTTCCATCCTTATTACAAGGCCCTGAACGTTACAATTAACTATCATTTTTGCGTCGGATTCAAAAATCTAGACTCACAGGAGAACGACCATAAGGTGCCCGAGGCAGCAACATACCCTTGGAGACAAGTCGGCTGGAGGCCGATGTATTGAATCTCGAGGCAATTTGAGTGTTCCATCGTCATTAGGAAGCCCTGAACGTTACAATTAACAATCAGTTTCGCGTCGGATTCGAGAATCTAGACTCACATGAGAGCGAACATAAGAGGCCGGAGGCAGTAATATCCCCATGGAGACAAGTCGGCTGGAGGACGATGTATTGAATCTCGACGCAATTTGAGTGTTCCATCGTCTTTAGGAGTCCCTGAACGTTACAATTAACTATCATTTATGCGTCGGATTCGAAAATCTACTAACAGGAGAAGGATCATATGGCGCACGAGACTGCAATATCCCCTTGGATACAAGTCGACTGGAGGTCGATGTATTGACTCTCGACGCAATTTGAGTGTTCCATCGTCATTAAAAGGCCTAGAACGTTACAATTAACTATGAGTTTTGCGTCGGATTCGAAAATCTAGACTCACAGGAGAACGACCATAAGGTGCCCGAGGCAGCAACATACCCTTGGAGACAAGTCGGCTGGAGGCCGATGTATTGAATCTCGACGCAATTTCAGTGTTCCATCGTCATTAGGAGGCCCTAAACGTTACAATTAACTATCATTTTTGCGTCGGATTCGATAATCTAAACTCACAGGAGAACGACCATAAGGTGCCCGAGGCAGCAACAGACCCTTGGAGACAAGTCGGCTGGAGGTCGATGTGTTGAATCTCGACGCAATTTGAGTGTTCCATCTCCAATAGGAGGCCCTGAACGTTACAATTAACTATGAGTTTTGCGTCGGATTCGAAAATCTAGACTCACAGGAGAACGACCATTTGGTGCCCAAGGCAGCAATAGACCCTTGGAGACAAGTCGGCTGGAGGACGATGTATTGAATCTCGTCGCAATTTGAGTGTTCCATTGTCATTAGGAGGCCCTGAACGTTACAATTAACTATCATTTTATCGTCGGATTCGAAAATCTAGACTCACAGCAGAACGATCACAAGGTGCCCGAGGCAGCAACAGACCCTTGGAGACAAGTCGGCTGGAGTACGATGTATTGAATCTCGTCGCAATTTGAGTGTTCCATCGTCATTAGGAGGCCCTGATCGTTACAATTAACTATCATTTTATCGTCGGATTCGAAAATCTAGACTCACAGGAGAACGACCATAAGGTGCCCGAGGCAGCAACAGACCATAGGAGACAAGTCGGCTGGAGGCCGATGTATTGAATCTCGACGCAATTTAAGTGTTCCATCGTCATTACAAGGCCCTGAACGTTACAATTAACTATCATTTTTGCGTCGGATTCGAAAATCTAAACTCACAAGAGAACGACTATAAGGTGCCCGAGGCAGCAATAGACCCTTGGAGACAAGTCGGCTGGAGGCCGATGTATTGAATCTCGACGCAATTTGAGTGTTCCATCGTCATTAGGAGGCCCTGGACCTTACAATTAACTATCAGTTTCGCGTCGGATTCGAAAATCTAGACTCACAGGAGACGGACCACATGGTGCCCAAGGCAGCAATATCCCCTTGTAGACAAGTCGGCTGGAGGCCAATGTATTGAATCTCGACGCAATTTGAGTGTTCCATCGTCATTAGAAGGCCCTGAACGATACAATTAACTATCATTTTTGCGTCGGATTCAAAAATCTAGACTCACAGGAGAACGACCATAAGGTGCCCGAGGCAGCAATAGACCCTTGGAGACAAATCGGCTGAATGCCGATGTATTGAATCTCGAGGCAACTTGAGTGTTCCATCGTCATTAGGAAGCCCTGAACGTTACAATTAACAATCAGTTTCGCGTCGGATTCGAAAATCTAGACTCACATGAGAGCGAACATAAGAGGCCGGAGGCAGTAATATCCCCATGGAGACAAGTCGGCTGGAGGACGATGTATTGAATCTCGACGCAATTTGAGTGTTCCATCGTCTTTAGGAGTCCCTGAACGTTACAATTAACTATCATTTATGCGTCGGATTCGAAAATCTACTAACAGGAGAAGGATCATATGGTGCACGAGACTGCAATATCCCCTTGGATACAAGTCGACTGGAGGTCGATGTATTGACTCTCGATGCAATTTGAGTGTTACATCGTCATTACAAGGCCTAGAACGTTACAATTAACTATGAGTTTTGCGTCGGATTCGAAAATCTAGACTCACAGGAGAACGACCATAAGGTTCCCGAGGCAGCAATAGACCCTTGGAGACAAGTTGGCTGGAGGACGATGTGTTGAATCTCGACGCAATTTGAGAGTTCCATCGTCATTAGGAGGCCCTGAAAGTTACAATAAACTATCATTTTTGCGTCGGATTCGAAAATCTAGACTTACAAGAGAACGACCATAAGGTGCCCGAGGCAGCAACATACCCTTGGAGACAAGTCGGCTGGAGGCCGATGTATTGAATCTCGACGCAATTTCAGTGTTCCATCGTCATTAGGAGGCCCTAAACGTTACAATTAACTATCATTTTTGCGTCGGATTCGATAATCTAAACTCACAGGAGAACGACCATAAGGTGCCCGAGGCAGCAACAGACCCTTGGAGACAAGTCCGCTAGAGGCCGATGTATTGAATCTCGACGCAATTTCAGTGTTCCATCGTCATTAGGAGGCCGTAAACGTTACAATTAACTATCATTTTTGCGTCGGATTCAAAAATCTAGACTCACAGGAGAACGACCATAAGGTGCCCGAGGCAGCAATAGACCCTTGGAGACAAGTCGGCTGGAGGTCGATGTGTTGAATCTCGACGCAATTTGAGTGTTCCATCTCCAATAGGAGGCCCTGAACGTTACAATTAACTATGAGTTTTGCGTCGGATTCGAAAATCTAGACTCACAGGTGAACGACCATTTGGTGCCCAAGGCAGCAATAGACCCTTGGAGACAAGTCGGCTGGAGTACGATGTATTGAATCTCGTCGCAATTTGAGTGTTCCATCGTCATTAGGAGGCCCTGATCGTTACAATTAACTATCATTTTATCGTCGGATTCGAAAATCTAGACTCACAGGAGAACGACCATAAGGTGCCCGAGGCAGCAACAGACCGTAGGAGACAAGTCGGCTGGAGGCCGATGTATTGAATCTCGACGCAATTTAAGTGTTCCATCGTCATTACAAGGCCCTGAACGTTACAATTAACTATCATTTTTGCGTCGGATTCGAAAATCTAAACTCACAGGAGAACGACCATAAGGTGCCCGAGGCAGCAATAGACCCTTGGAGACAAGTCGGCTGGAGGCCGATGTATTGAATCTCGACGCAATTTGAGTGTTCCATCGTCATTAGGAGGCCCTGGACCTTACAATTAACTATCACTTTCGCGTCGGATTCGAAAATCTAGACTCACAGGAGACGGACCACATGGTGCCCAAGGCAGCAATATCCCCTTGTAGACAAGTCGTCTGGAGGAAGATTTATTGACTCTCGACGCAATTTGAGTGTTCCATCGTCATTAAGAGGCCCTGAGCATTACATTTAACTATCAGTTTTGCGTCGATTTCTAAAATGTTGACTCACAGGGGAACGACCAAACGGTGCCCGAGGCAGCAATAGACCCTTGGAGACAAATCGGCTGAATGCCGATGTATTGAATCTCGAGGCAATTTCAGTGTTCCATCGTCATTAGGAAGCCCTGAACGTTACAATTAACTATCAGTTTCGCGTCGGATTCGAAAAGCTAGACTCACATGAGAGCGAACATAAGAGGCCGGAGGCAGTAATATCCCCATGGAGACAAGTCGGCTGGAGGACGATGTATTGAATCTCGACGCAATTTGAGTGTCCCATTGTCATTAGGAGGCCCTAAACGTTACAGTTAACTATCATTTTAGCGTCGGATTCGAAAATCTACTTACAGGAGAAGGATCATATGGTGCACGAGACTGCAATATCCCCTTGGATACAAGTCGACTGGAGGTCGATGGATTGACTCTCCACGCAATTTGAGTGTTCCATCGTCATTAGGAGTCCCTGAACGTTACAATTAACTATCATTTATGCGTCGGATTCGAAAATCTAGACTCACAGGAGAACGACCATAAGGTGCCCGAGGCAGCAATAGACGCTTGGAGACAAGTCGGCTGGAGGACGATGTATTGAATCTCGTCGCAATTTGAGTGTTCCATCGTCATTAGGAGGCCCTGAACGTTACAATTAACTACCATTTTATCGTCGGATTCGAAAATCTAGACTCACAGGAGAACGACCATAAGGTGCCCGAGGCAGCAACAGACCATAGGAGACAAGTCGGCTGTAGGCCGATGTATTGAATCTCGACGCAATTTGAGAGTTCCATCGCCAATAGGAGGCCCTGAACGTTACAATTAACTATCATTTTTGCTTCGGATTCGAAAATCTAGACTCACAGGAGAACGACCATAAGGTGCCCGAGGCAGCAATAGACCCTTGGAAACAAGTCGGCTGGAGGCTGATGTATTGAATCTCGACGCAATTTGAGTGTTCCATCGTCATTATGAGGCCCTGAACGTTACAATTAACTATCAGTTTTGCGTCGGATTCGAAAATCTAGACTCACAGGAGACGGACCACATGGAGCCCGAGGCAGCAATATCCCCTTGGAGACAAGTCGGCTGAAGGAGGATGTAGTGAATCTCGGCCCAATTTGAGGTGTTCCTTCGTCATTAGGAGACCCTGAACGTTAAAATTAACTATGTGTTTTGCGTTGGATTCAAAAATCTAGACTCACAGGAGAACGACAATACGGTGCCCGAGGCAGCAATAGACCCTTGGAGGCAAGTCGGGTGGAAACCGATGTATTGATTCTTGACGCAATTTGAGTGTTCCATCGTCATTAGGAGGCCCTGAACGTTACAATTAACAATCATTTTAGCGTCGGATTCGAAAATCTACTCACAGGAGAAGTTCATACGGTGCTGGAGACAGCAATATACCCCTTGGAGACAAATCGACTGGAGGCCGATGTATTGAATATCGACGCAATTTGATTGTTCCATCGTCATTAAGTCGACCTGAACGTTATAATGAACTATCAGTTTTGCGTCGGATTCGAAAATCTAGACTTACAAGAGTACGACCATAAGGTGCCCGAGGCAGCAATAGACCCTTGGAGACAAGTCGGCTGGAGGCCGATGTATTGAATCTCGACGCAATTTGAGTGTTCCATCGTCATTAGGAGGCCCTGGACGTTACAATTAACTATCAGTTTCGCGTCGGATTCTAAAATCTAAACTCACAGGAGAACGACCATAAGGTGCCCGAGGCAGCAATAGACCCTTGGAGACAAGTCGGCTGGAGGCCGATGTATTGAATCTCGACGCAATTTGAGTGTTCCATCGTCATTAGGAGGCCCTGGACCTTACAATTAACTATCAGTTTCGCGTCGGATTCGAAAATCTAGACTCACAGGAGACGGACCACATGGTGCCCAAGGCAGCAATATCCCCTTGTAGACAAGTCGTCTGGAGGAAGATTTATTGACTCTCGACGCAATTTGAGTGTTCCATCGTCATTAAGAGGCCCTGAGCATTACATTTAACTATCAGTTTTGCGTCGATTTCTAAAATGTTGACTCACAGGGGAACGACCAAACGGTGCCCGAGGCAGCAATAGACCCTTAGAGACAAATCGGCTGAATGCCGATGTATTGAATCTCGAGGCAATTTCAATGTTCCATCGTCATTAGGAAGCCCTGAACGTTACAATTAACAATCAGTTTCGCGTCGGATTCGAAAAGCTAGACTCACATGAGAGCGAACATAAGAGGCCGGAGGCAGTAATATCCCCATGGAGACAAGTCGGCTGGAGGACGATGTATTGAATCTCGACGCAATTTGAGTGTCCCATTGTCATTAGGAGGCCCTAAACGTTACAGTTAACTATCATTTTAGCGTCGGATTCGAAAATCTACTTACAGGAGAAGGATCATATGGTGCACGAGACTGCAATATCCCCTTGGATACAAGTCGACTGGAGGTCGATGGATTGACTCTCCACGCAATTTGAGTGTTCCATCGTCATTAGGAGTCCCTGAACGCTACAATTAACTATCATTTATGCGTCGGATTCGAAAATCTAGACTCACAGGAGAACGACCATAAGGTGCCCGAGGCAGCAATAGACCCTTGGAGACAAGTCGGCTGGAGGACGATGTATTGAATCTCGTCGCAATTTGAGTGTTCCATCGTCATTAGGAGGCCCTGAACGTTACAATTAACTATCATTTTATCGTCGGATTCGAAAATCTAGACTCACAGGAGAACGACCATAAGGTGCCCGAGGCAGCAACAGACCATAGGAGACAAGTCGGCTGTAGACCGATGTATTGAATCTCGACGCAATTTGAGAGATCCATCGCCAATAGGAGGCCCTGAACGTTACAATTAACTATCATTTTTGCGTCGGATTCGAAAATCTAGACTCACAGGAGAACGACCATAAGGTGCCCGAGGCAGCAATAGACCCTTGGAAACAAGTCGGCTGGAGGCTGATGTATTGAATCTCGACGCAATTTGAGTGTTCCATCGTCATTATGAGGCCCTGAACGTTACAATTAACTATCAGTTTTGCGTCGGATTCGAAAATCTAGACTCACAGGAGACGGACCACATGGAGCCCGAGGCAGCAATATCCCCTTGGAGACAAGTCGGCTGAAGGAGGATGTAGTGAATCTCGACCCAATTTGAGTGTTCCTTCGTCATTAGGAGACCCTGAACGTTACAATTAACTATGTGTTTTGCGTTGGATTCAAAAATCTAGACTCACAGGAGAACGACAATACGGTGCCCGAGGCAGCAATAGACCCTTGGAGGCAAGTCGGCTGGAAACCGATGTATTGATTCTTGACGCAATTTGAGTGTTCCATCGTCATTAGGAGGCCCTGAACGTTACAATTAACAATCATTTTAGCGTCGGATTCGAAAATCTACTCACAGGAGAAGTTCATACGGTGCTCGAGACAGCAATATACCCCTTGGAGACAAATCGACTGGAGGCCGATGTATTGAATATCGACGCAATTTGATTGTTCCATCGTCATTAAGTCGACCTGAACGTTATAATGAACTATCAGTTTTGCGTCGGATTCGAAAATCTAGACTTACAAGAGTACGACCATAAGGTGCCCGAGGCAGCAATAGACCCTTGGAGACAAGTCGGCTGGAGGCCGATGTATTGAATCTCGACGCAATTTGAGTGTTCCATCGTCATTAGGAGGCCCTGGACCTTACAATTAACCATCAGTTTCGCGTCGGATTCGAAAATCTAGACTCACAGGAGACGGACCACATGGTGCCCAAGGCAGCAAATCCCCTTGTAGACAAGTCGGCTGGAGGAAGATTTATTGACTCTCGACGCAATTTGAGTGTTCCATCGTCATTAAGAGACCCTGAGCATTACATTTAACTATCAGTTTTGCGTCGATTTCTAAAATGTTGACTCACAGGGGAACGACCATACGGTGCCCGAGGCAGCAATAGACCCTTGGAGACAAATCGGCTGAATGCCGATGTATTGAATCTCGAGGCAATTTGAGTGTTCCATCGTCATTAGGAAGCCCTGAACGTTACAATTAACAATCAGTTTCGCGTCGGATTCGAAAATCTAGACTCACATGAGAGCGAACATAAGAGGCCGGAATCAGTAATATCCCCATGGAGACAAGTCGGCTGGAGGACGATGTATTGAATCTCGACGCAATTTGAGTGTCCCATCGTCATTAGGAGGCCCTAAACGTTACAATTAAATATCATTTTTGCGTCGGATTCGAAAATCTAGACTCACAGGAGAACGACCATAAGGTGCCCGAGGCAGCAACAGACCCTTGGAGACAAGTCGGCTGGAGGCCGATGTATTGAATCTCGACGCAATTTGAGTGTTCCATCGTCATTACAAGGCCCTGAACGTTACAGTTAACTAACAGTTTAGCGTCGGATTCGAAAATCTACTAACAGGAGAAGGATCATATGGTGCACGAGACTGCAATATCCCCTTGGATACAAGTCGACTGGAGGTCGATGTATTGACTCTCGACGCTATTTGAGTGTTCCATCGTCATTAGGAGTCCCTGAACGTTACAATTAACTATCATTTATGCGTCGGATTCGAAAATCTAGACTCACAGGAGAACGACCATAAGGTGCCCGAGGCAGCAATAGACCCTTGGAGACAAGTCGGCTGGAGGACGATGTATTGACTCTCGTCGCAATTTGAGTGTTCCATCGCCAATAGGAGGCCCTGAACATTACAATTAACTATCATTTATGCGTCGGATTCGAAAATCTAGACTCACAGGAGAAGGATCATATTGTGCCCGATTCAGCAATATCCCCTTGGAGACAAATCGGCTGGAGGCCGATGTATTGAATCTCGACGCAATTTGAGTGTTCCATCGTCATTAGGAAGCCCTGAACGTTACAATTATCTATCAGTTACGCGTCGGATTCGAAAATCTAGACTCACAGGAGACGGACCACATGGAGCCCGAGGCAGCAATATCCCCTTGGAGACAAGTCGGCTGGAGGTCGATGTATTGAATCTGGACTCAATTTGAGTGTTCCTTCGTCATTAGGTGGCCCTGAACGTTACAATTAACAATCAGTTTTGCGTCGGTTTCGAAAATCTAGACTCACAGCAGAACGATCACAAGGTGCCCGTGGCAGCTATAGACCCTTGGAGTCAAGTCGGTTGGAGGACGATGTATTGGATCGCGACGCAAAATGAGTGTTCCATCGTCATTAGGAGGCCCTGAATGTTACAATTAACTATCGGTTTTTCGTCGGATTCGAAAATCCTGACTCACTGGAGACGGACCATAAGGTGCCCGTTGCAGCAATGTCCCCTTGGAGACCAGTCCGCTGGAGGACGATGTATTAAATCGCGACGCAATTTGAGTGCTCCATCGTCATTTGGAGTCCCTGAACGTTACAATTAACTATCATTTATGCGTCGGATTCGAAAATCTAGACTCACAGGAGAACGACCATAAGGTGCCCGAGGCAGCAATAGACCCTTGGAGACAAGTCGGCTGGAGGACGATGTATTGACTCTCGTCGCAATTTGAGTGTTCCATCGCCAATAGGAGGCCCTGAACATTACAATTAACTATCATTTATGCGTCGGATTCGAAAATCTAGACTCACAGGAGAAGGATCATATTGTGCCCGATTCAGCAATATCCCCTTGGAGACAAATCGGCTGGAGGCCGATGTATTGAATCTCGACGCAATTTGAGTGTTCCATCGTCATTAGGAAGCCCTGAACGTTACAATTATCTATCAGTTACGCGTCGGATTCGAAAATCTAGACTCACAGGAGACGGACCACATGGAGCCCGAGGCAGCAATATCCCCTTGGAGACAAGTCGGCTGGAGGAAGATGTATTGACTCTCGACGCAATTTGAGTGTTCCAGCGTCATTAAGAGGCCCTGAGCATTACATTTAACTATCAGTTTTGCGTCGGATTCTAAAATGTTGACTCACAAGGGAACGACCATACGGTGCCCGAGGCAGCAATAGACCCTTAGAGACAAATCGGCTGAACGCCGATGTATTGAATCTCGAGGCAATTTGAGTGTTCCATCGGCATCAGGAGGCCCTGAACGTTACAGTTAACTATCATTTTAGCGTCGGATTCGAAAATCTAGAATCAACGGAGAAGGACCATGTGGTGCCCGAGGCAGCGATATCCCCTTGGAGACAAGTCGGCTGGAGGACGATGTATTGAATCTCGACGCAATTTGAGTGTTCCATCGTCATTAGAAGGCCCTGAACGTTACAATTAACAATCATTTTTGCGTCGGATTCGAAAATCTAGACTCACAGGAGACCGACCATAAGGTGCCCGAGGCAGCAATAGACCCTTGGAGACAAGTCGGCTGGAGGCCGATGTATTGAATCTCGACGCAATTTGAGTGTTCCATCGGCATTAGGAGGCCGTGAACGTTACACTTAACTATCATTTTGGCGTCGGATTCGAAAATCTACTAACAGGAGAAGGATCATATGGTGCACGAGAATGCAATATCCCCTTGGATACAAGTCGTTTGGAGGTCGATGTATTGACTCTCGGCGCTATTTGAGTGTTTCATCGCCTTTAGGAGTCCCTGAACGTTACAATTAACTATCATTAATGCGTCGGATTCGAAAATCTAGACTCACAGGAGAACGACCATAAGGTGCCCGAGGCAGCAATAGACCCTTGGAGGCAATTCGGCTGGAGGCCGATGTATTGAATCTCGACGCAATTTGAGTGTCCCATCGTCATTGGGAGGCCCTGAACGTTACAATTAACAATCATTTTAGCGTCGGATTCGAAAATCTACTCACAGGAGAAGATCATACTGTGCTCGTGACAGCAATATACCCCTTGGAGACAAATCGACTGGAGGCCGATGTATTGAATATCGACGCAATTTGAGTGTTCCATCGTCATTAGGTCGCCCTGACCGTTATAATTAACTATCAGTTTTGCGTCGGATTCGAAAATCTAGACTTACAAGAGAACGACCATATGGTGCCCGTGGCAGCATTAGACCCTTGGAGACAAGTCGGCAGGTGGACGATGTATTGTATCGCGACGCAATTTGAGTGTTCCATCGTCATTAGAAGGCCCTGAACGTTACAATTAACTATCATTTTTGCGTCGGATTCGAAAATCTAGACTCACAGGAGAACGACCATAAGGTGCCCGAGGCAGCAATAGACCCTTGTAGACAAGTCGGCTGGAGGACGATGTATTGAATCTCGACGCAATTTGAGTGTTCCATCGTCATTAAAAGGCCCTGAACGTTACTATTCACTATCGTTTTTGCGTCGGATTCGAAAATCTAGACTCACAGGAGAAGGATCATATGGTGCCCGAGACAGCAATATCCCCTTGGAGACAAGTCCGCTGGAGGCCGATGTATTGAATCTCGACGCAGTTTGAGTGTTCCATCGTCATTAGGAGGCCCTGAAACTTGCAATTAACTATCAGTTTCGCGTCGGATTAGAAAATCTAAACTCACAGGAGAACGACCATAAGGTGCCCGAGGCAGCAATATCCCCTTGGAGACAAATCAGCTGGAGGACGATGTATTGAATCTCGACGCAATTTGAGAGTTCTATCGTCATCAGGAGGCGCTGTACGTTACTATTCACTATCGTTTTTGCGTCGGATTCGAAAATCTAGACTCACAGGAGAAGGATCATATGGTGCCCGAGACAGCAATATCCCCTTGGAGACAAGTCCGCTGGAGGCCGATGTATTGAATCTCGACGCAGTTTGAGTGTTCCATCGTCATTAGGAGGCCCTGAAACTTGCAATTAACTATCAGTTTCGCGTCGGATTAGAAAATCTAAACTCACAGGAGAACGACCATAAGGTGCCCGAGGCAGCAACAGACCCTTGGAGACAAGTCGGCTGGAGGCCGATGTATTGAATCTCGACGCAATTTGAGTGTTCCATCGTCATTAAAAGGCCCTGAACGTTACAATTAACTATCATTTTTGCGTCGGATTCGAAAATCTAGACTCACAGGAGAACGACCATAAGGTGCCCGAGGCAGCAATAGACCCTTGGAGACAAGTCGGCTGGAGGCCGACGTATTGAATCTCGACGCAATTTGAGTGTTCCACCGTCTTTAGGAGTCCCTGAACGTTACAATTAACTATCACTTTCGCGTCGAATTCGAAAATCTAAACTCACAGGAGAACGACCATAAGGTGCCCGAGGCAGCAACAGACCGTTGGAGACAAGTCGGCTGGAGGCTGATGAATTGAATCTCGACGCAATTTGAGTGTTCCACCGGCATTAGGAGGCCCTGAACGTTACAATTAACTATCATTTTTGCGTCGGATTCGAGAATCTAGACTCACAGGAGAACGACCATAAGGTGCCCGAGGCAGCAATGGACCCTTGGAGACAAGTCGGCTGGAGGCCGATGTATTGAATCTCGACGCATTTTGAGTGTTTCATCGTCATTAGGAGGCCCTAAACGTTGCAATTAACTATCATTTTTGCGTCGGGTTCGAAAATCTAGACTCACAGCAGAACGATCACAAGGTGCCCGTGGCAGCTATTGACCCTTGGAGACCAGTCCGCTATAGGACGATGTATTGAATCGCGACGCAATTTAAGTGCTCCATCGTCATTTGGAGGCCCTAAACGTTACAATTAACTATCATTTATGCGTCGGATTCGATAATCTAAACTCACAGGAGAACGACCATAAGGTGCCCGAGGCAGCAATATTCAATTGGAGACAAGTCGGTTGGAGGCCGATGTATTGAATCTCGACGCAATTTGAGTCTTCCATCGGCATTAGGAGGCCCTGAACGTTACAGTTAACTATCATTTTGGCGTCGGATTCGAAAATCTACTAACAGGAGAAGGATCATATGGTGCACGAGACTGCAATATACCCCTTGGAGACAAGTCGGCTGGAGGCCGATGTACTGAATCTCGACGCAATTTGAGTGTTCCATCGTCATTAGGAGGCCCTAAACGTTACAATTAACTATCATTTTTGCGTCGGATTCGAAAATCTAGACTCACAGCAGAACGATCACAAGGTGCCCGTGGCAGCTATTGACCCTTGGAGACAAGTCGGCTGGAGGTCGATCTATTGAATATCGACGCAATTTGAGTGTTCCATCGTCATTAGGTCGCCCTGAACGTTATAATGAACTATCAGTTTTGCGTCGGATTCGAAAATCTAGACTTACAAGAAAACGACCATTAGGTGCCCGAGGCAGCATTAGACCCTTGGAGACAAGTCGGCTGGAGGACGATGTATTGGATCGCGACGCAATTTGAGTGTTCCATCGTCATTAGGAGGCCCTGAATGTTACAATTAACTATCAGTTTTTCGTCGGATTCGAAAATCTAGACTCACAGCAGACGGACCATTTGGTGCCGGAGGCAGCAATATCCCCTTGGAGACAAATCGGCTGGAGGACGATTTATTGAATCTCGACGCAATTTGAGTCTTCTATCGTCATTAGGTGGCGCTGAACGTTACAATTCACTATCATTTTTGCGTCGGATTCGAAAATCTAGACTCACAGGAGAAGGATCATATTGTGCCCGAGACAGCAATATCCCCTTGGAGACAAGTCGGCTGGAGGTCGATGTATTGAATCTCGACTCAATTTGAGTGTTCCATCGTCATTAGGTGGCCCTGAACGTTACAATTAACAATCAGTTTTGCGTCGGGTTCGAAAATCTAGACTCACAGCAGAACGATCACAAGGTGCCCAATGCAGCAATATCCCCTTGGAGACCAGTCCGCTGGAGGACGATGTATTGAATCGCGACGCAATTTGAGTGCTCCATCGTCATTTGGAGGCCCTGAACGTTGCAATTAACTATCAGTTTTGCGTCGGGTTCGAAAATCTAGACTCACAGCAGAACGATCGCAAGGTGCCCGTGGCAGCTATTGACCCTTGGAGACCAGTCCGCTGGAGGACGATGTATTGAATCGCGACGCAATTTGAGTGCTCCATCGTCATTTGGAGGCCCTGAACCTTACAATTAACTATCAGTTTCGCGTCGGATTCAAAAATCCAGACTCACAGGAGACGGACCATTTGGTGCCCGAGGCAGCAATATCCCCTTGGAGACAAATCAGCTGGAGGACGATGTATTGAATCTCGACGCAATTTGAGAGTTCTATCGTCACCAGGAGGCGCTGAACGTTATTATTCACTATCATTTTTGCGTCGGATTCGATAATCTAGACTCACGGGGGAAGGATCATATGGTGCCCGAGACAGCAATATCCCCTTGGAGACAAGTCCGCTGGAGGCCGATGTATTGAATCTCGACGCAATTTGAGTGTTCCATCGTCATTAGGAGGCCCTGAACCTTACAATTACCTATCAGTTTCGCGTCGGATTCGAAAACCTAGACTCACAGGAGACGGACCACATGGAGCCCGAGGCAGCAATATCCCCTTGTAGACAAGTCGGCTGGAGGAAGATGTATTGACTCTCGACGCAATTTGAGTGTCCCATCGTCATTAGGAGGCCCTAAACGTTACAATTAACTATCATTTTTGCGTCGGATTCGATAATCTAAACTCACAGGAGAACGACCATAAGGTGCCCGAGGCAGCAACAGACCCTTGGAGACAAGTCGGCTGGAGGCCGATGTATTGAATCTAGACTCAATTTGAGTGTTCCATCGTCATTAGGTGGCCCTGAACGTTACAATTAACAATCAGTTTTGCGTCGGGTTCGAAAATCTAGACTCACAGCAGAACGATCACAAGGTGCCCGTGGCAGCTATTGACCCTTGGAGACCAGTCCGCTGGAGGACGATGTATTGAATCGCGACGCAATTTGAGTGCTCCACCGTCATTTGGAGGCCCTGAACCTTACAATTAACTATCAGTTTCGCGTCGGATTCAAAAATCCAGACTCACAGGAGACGGACCATTTGGTGCCCGAGGCAGCAATATCCCCTTGGAGACAAATCAGCTGGAGGACGATGTATTGAATCTCGACGCAATTTGAGAGTTCTATCGTCATCAGGAGGCGCTGAACGTTACTATTCACTATCATTTTTGCGTCGGATTCGAAAATCTAGACTCACAGGAGAAGGATCATATGGTGCCCGAGACAGCATTATCCCCTTGGAGACAAGTCCGCTGGAGGCCGATGTATTGAATCTCGACGCAATTTGAGTGTTCCATCGTCATTAGTAGGCCCTGAACCTTACAATTATCTATCAGTTTCGCGTCGGATTCGAAAATCTTGACTCACAGGAGACGGACCACATGGAGCCCGAGGCAGCAATATCCCCTTGTAGACAAGTCGGCTGGAGGAAGATGTATTGACTCTCGACGCAATTTGAGTGTTCCATCGTTATTAAGAGGCCCTGAGCATTACATTTAACTATCAGTTTTGCGTCGGATTCTAAAATGTTGACTCACAGGGGAACGACCATACGGTGCCCGAGGCAGCAATAGACACTTGTAGACAAATCGGCTGAATGCCGATGTATTGAAACTCGAGGAAATTTGAGTGTTCCATCGGCATCAGGAGGCCCTGAACGTTACAGTTAACCATAATTTTAGCGTCGGATTCGAAAATCTAGAATCACCGGAGAAGGACCATGTGGTGCCCGAGGCAGCGATATCCCCTTGGAGACAAGTCGGCTGGAGGACGATGTATTGAATCTCGACGCAATTTGAGTGTTCCATCGTCATTAGAAGGCCCTGAACGTTACAATTAACTATCATTTTTGCGTCGGATTCGAAAATCTAGACTCACAGGAGAACGACCATAAGGTGCCCGAGGCAGCAATAGACCCTTGGAGACAAGTCGGCTAGAGGCCGATGAATTGAATCTCGACGCAATTTGAGTGTTCCATCGGCATTAGGAGGCCCTGAACGTTACAGTTAACTATCATTTTAGCGTCGGATTCGAAAATCTACTAACAGCAGAAGGATCATTTGGTGCACGAGACTGCAATATCCCCTTGGATACAAGTCGGCTGGAGGTCGATGTATTGACTCTCGGCGCAATTTGAGTGTTCCATCGGCATTAGAAGGCCCTGAACGTTACAATTAACTATCATTTTTGCGTCGGATTCGAAAATCTAGACTCACAGGAGAACGAGCATAGGGTGCCAGAGGCAGCAATAGACCCTTGGAGACAAGTCGGCTGGAGGCCGATGAATTGAATCTCGACGCAATTTGAGTGTTTCTCCGGCATTAGGAGGCCCTGAACGTTACAATTAACAATCATTTTAGCGTCGGATTCGAAAATCTAGTCTCACAGGAGAACGACCATAAGGTGCCCGAGGCAGCAATATACCCTTGGAGACAAATCAGCTGGAGGACGATGTATTGAATCTCGACGCAATTTGAGAGTTCTATCGTCATCAGGAGGCGCTGAACGTTACTATTCACTATCATTTTGTTGTCGGATTCGAAAATCTAGACTCACAGGAGAAGGATCATTTGGTGCCCGAGACAGCAGTATCCCCTTGGAGACAAGTCCGCTGGAGGCCGATGTATTGAATCTCGACGCAATTTGAGTGTTCCATCGTCATTAGGATGCCCTGAACCTTACAATTAACTATCAGTTTCGCGTCGGATTCGAAAATCTAAACTCACAGGAGAACGGCCATAAGGTGCCCGAGGCAGCAACAGACCCTTGGAGACAAGTCGGCTGGAGGCCGATGTATTGAATCTCGACGCAATTTGAGTGTTCCATCGTCATTACAAGGCCCTGAACGTCACAATTAAATATCATTTTTGGGTCGGATTCGAAAATCACGACTCACAGGAGAACGAGCATAGGGTGCCAGAGGCAGCAATAGACCCTTGGAGACAAGTCGGCTGGAGGCCGATGAATTGAATCTCGACGCAATTTGAGTGTTCCTCCGGCATTAGGAGGCCCTGATAGTTACAATTAACAATCATTTTAGCGTCGGATTCGAAAATCTACTCACAGGAGAAGTTCATACGGTGCTCGAGACAGCAATATACCCCTTGCAGACAAATCGACTGGAGGCCGATGTATTGAATATCGACGCAATTTGAGTGTTCTATCGTCTTTAGGAGTCCCTGAACGTTACAATTAACCATCAGTTTCGCGTCGGATTGGAAAATCTAAACTCACAGGAGAACGACCATAAGGTGCCCGAGGCAGCAACAGACCCTTGGAGACAATTCGGCTGAAGGCCGATGTATTGAATCTCGACGCAATTTGAGTGTTCCATCGGCATTAGGAGGCCCTGAACGTTACAATTAACTATCATTTTTGCGTCGGATTCGAAAATCTAGACTCACAGGAGAACTACCATAAGGTGCCCGAGGCAGCAATAGACCCTTGGAGACAAGTCGGCTGGAGGCCGATGTATTGAATCTCGACGCAATTTGAGTGTTCCATCGTCATTAGGAGGCCCTAAACGTTCCAATTAACTATCATTTTTGCGTCGGATTCGAAAATCTAGACTCACAGCAGAACGATCACAAGGTGCCCGTGGCAGCTATTGACCCTTGGAGACAAGTCGGCTGGAGGTCGATGTATTGAATCTCGACGCAATTTGAGTGTTCCATCGGCATTAGGAGGCCCTGAACGTTACAGTTAACTATCATTTTAGCATCGGATTCGAAAATCTACTAACACGAGAAGGATCATATGGTGCACGAGACTGCAATATCCCCTGGGATACAAGTCGACTGGAGGTCGATGTATTGACTCTCGACGCAATTTGAGTGTTCCATCGTCTTTAGGAGTCCTTGAACGTTACAATTAACTATCATTTATGCGTCGGAATCGAAAATTTAGACTCACAGGAGAACGACCATAAGGTGCCCGAGGCAGCAATAGACCCTTGGAGACAATTCGGCTGGAAACCGATGTATTGATTCTTGACGAAATTTGAGTGTTCCATCGTCATTAGGAGGCCCTGAACGTTACAATTAACCATCATTTTGGCGTCTGATTCGAAAATCTACCCACAGGAGAAGTTCATACGGTGCTCGAGACAGCAATATACCCCTTGGAGACAAATCGACTGGAGGCCGATGTATTGAATCTGGACGCAATTTGAGTGTTCCATCGTCATTAGGAGGCCCTGAACGTTACAATTAACTATCATTTTTGCGTCGGATTCGAAAATCTAGACTCAGAGGAGAAGGATCATATGGTGCCCGAGACAGCAATATGCCCTTGGAGACAAGTCGGCTGGAGGTCGATGTATTGAATACCGACGCAATTTGAGTGTCCCATCGTCATTAGGAGGCCCTAAATGTTACAATTAACTATCATTTTTGCGTCGGATTCGATAATCTAAACTCACAGGAGAACGTCCATAAGGTGCCTGAGGCAGCAACAGAAACTTGGAGACAAGTCGGCTGCAGGCCGATGTATTGAATCTCGACTCAATTTGAGTGTTCCATCGTCATTAGGTGGCCCTGAACGTTACAATTAACAATCAGTTTTGCGTCGGGCTCGAAAATCTAGACTCACAGCAGAACGACCACAAGGTGACCGTGGCAGCTATTGACCCTTGGAGACCAGTCCGCTGGAGGACGATGTATTGAATCGCGACGCAATTTGAGTGGTCCATCGTCATTTGGAGGACCTGAACCTTACAATTAACTATCAGTTTCGCGTCGGATTCAAAAATCCAGACTCACAGGAGCCGGACCATTTGGTGCCCGAGGCAGCAATATCCTCTTGGAGACAAATCAGCTGGAGGACGATGTATTGAATCTCGACGCAATTTGAGAGTTCTATCGTCATCAGGAGGCGCTTAACGTTACTATTCACTATCATTTTTGCGTCGGATTCGAAAATCTAGACTCACAGGAGAAGGATCATATGGTGCCCGAGACAGCAATATCCCCTTGGAGACAAGTCCGCTGGAGGCCGATGTATTGAATCTCGACGCAATTTGAGTGTTCCATCGTCATTAGGAGGCCCTGAACCTTACAATTATCTATCAGTTTCGCGTCGGATTCGAAAATCTAGACTCACAGGAGACGGACCACATGGAGCCCGAGGCAGCAATATCCCCTTGTAGACAAGTCGGCTGGAGGAAGATGTATTGACGCTCGACGCAATTTGAGTGTTCCATCGTCATTAAGAGGCCCTGAGCATTACATTTAACTATCAGTTTTGCGTCGGATTCTAAAATGTTGACTCACAGGAGAACGACCATACAGTGCCCGAGACAGCAATAGACACTTGGAGACAAATCGGCTGAATGCCGATGTATTGAATCTCGAGGCAATTTGAGTGTTCCATCGGCATCGGGAGGCGCTGAACGTTACAGTTAACCATCATTTTAGCGTCGGATTCGAAAATCTAGAATCACCGGAGAAGGACCATGTGGTGCCCGAGGCAGCGATATCCCCTTGGAGACAAGTCGGCTGGAGGACGATGTATTGAATCTCGACGCAATTTGAGTGTTCCATCGTCATTAGAAGGCCCTGAACGTTACAATTAACTATCATTTTTGCGTCGGATTCGAAAATCTAGACTTACAGGAGAACGACCATAAGGTGCCCGAGGCAGCAATAGACCCTTGGAGACAAGTCGGCTGGAGGCCGATGTATTGAATCTCGACGCAATTTGAGTGTTCCATCGGCATTAGGAGGCCCTGAACGTTACAGTTAACTATCATTTATGCGTCGGATTCGAAAATCTAGACTCACAGGAGAACGACCATAAGGTGCCCGAGGCAGCAATAGACCCTTGGAGACAAGTCGGCTGGAGGCCGATGTATTGAATATCACAGCAATTTGAGTGTTCCATCGTCATTAGAAGGCCCTGAACGTTACAATTAACTATCATTTTTGCGTCGGATTCGAAAATCTAGACTCACAGCAGACGGACCATTTGGTGCCCGAGGCAGCAATAGACCCTTGGAGACAAGTCGGCTGGAGGCCGATGTATTGAATCTCGACGCAATTTGAGTGTTCCATCGGCATTAGGAGGCCCTGAACGTTACAATTAACTATCATTTTTGCGTCGGATTCGAAAATCTAGACTCACAGGAGAACGACCATAAGGTGCCCGAGACAGCAATATCCCCTTGGAGACAAATCAGCTGGAGGACGATGTATTCAATCTCGACGCAATTTGAGAGTTCTATCGTCATCAGGAGGCGCAGAACGTTACTATTCACTATCAATTTTGCGTCGGATTCGAAAATCTAGACTCACAGGACAAGGATCATATGGTGCCCGAGACAGCAATATCCCCTTGGAGACAAGTCCGTTGGAGGCCGATGTATTGAATCTTGACGCAATTTGAGTGTTCCATCGTCATTAGGAGGCCCTGAACCTTACAATTAACTATCATTTTTGCGTCGGATTCGAAAACTAAACTCACAGGAGAACGACCGTAAGGTGCCCGAGGCAGTAACAGACCCTTGGAGACAAGTCGGCTGGAGGCCGATGTATTGAATCTCGACGCAATTTGTGTGTTCCATCGTCATTACAAGGCCCTGAACGTCACAATTAAATATCATTTTTGGGTCGGATTCGAAAATCACGACTCACAGGAGAACGAGCATAGGGTGCCAGAGGCAGCAATAGACCCTTGGAGACAAGTCGGCTGGAGGCCGATGAATTGAATCTCGACGCAATTTGAGTGTTCCTCCGGCATTAGGAGGCCCTGATAGTTACAATTAACAATCATTTTAGCGTCGGATTCGAAAATCTACTCACAGGAGAAGTTCATACGGTGCTCGAGACAGCAATATACCCCTTGCAGACAAATCGACTGGAGGCCGATGTATTGAATATCGACGCAATTTGAGTGTTCTATCGTCTTTAGGAGTCCCTGAACGTTACAATTAACCATCAGTTTCGCGTCGGATTGGAAAATCTAAACTCACAGGAGAACGACCATAAGGTGCCCGAGGCAGCAACAGACCCTTGGAGACAACTCGGCTGAAGGCCGATGTATTGAATCTCGACGCAATTTGAGTGTTCCATCGGCATTAGGAGGCCCTGAACGTTACAATTAACTATCATTTTTGCGTCGGATTCGAAAATCTAGACTCACAGGAGAACTACCATAAGGTGCCCGAGGCAGCAATAGACCCTTGGAGACAAGTCGGCTGGAGGCCGATGTATTGAATCTCGACGCAATTTGAGTGTTCCATCGTCATTAGGAGGCCCTAAACGTTCCAATTAACTATCATTTTTGCGTCGGATTCGAAAATCTAGACTCACAGCAGAACGATCACAAGGTGCCCGTGGCAGCTATTGACCCTTGGAGACAAGTCGGCTGGAGGTCGATGTATTGAATCTCGACGCAATTTGAGTGTTCCATCGGCATTAGGAGTCCTTGAACGTTACAATTAACTATCATTTATGCGTCGGAATCGAAAATTTAGACTCACAGGAGAACGACCATAAGGTGCCCGAGGCAGCAATAGACCCTTGGAGACAATTCGGCTGGAAACCGATGTATTGATTCTTGACGAAATTTGAGTGTTCCATCGTCATTAGGAGGCCCTGAACGTTACAATTAACCATCATTTTGGCGTCTGATTCGAAAATCTACCCACAGGAGAAGTTCATACGGTGCTCGAGACAGCAATATACCCCTTGGAGACAAATCGACTGGAGGCCGATGTATTGAATCTGGACGCAATTTGAGTGTTCCATCGTCATTAGGAGGCCCTGAACGTTACAATTAACTATCATTTTTGCGTCGGATTCGAAAATCTAGACTCAGAGGAGAAGGATCATATGGTGCCCGAGACAGCAATATGCCCTTGGAGACAAGTCGGCTGGAGGTCGATGTATTGAATACCGACGCAATTTGAGTGTCCCATCGTCATTAGGAGGCCCTAAATGTTACAATTAACTATCATTTTTGCGTCGGATTCGATAATCTAAACTCACAGGAGAACGTCCATAAGGTGCCTGAGGCAGCAACAGAAACTTGGAGACAAGTCGGCTGCAGGCCGATGTATTGAATCTCGACTCAATTTGAGTGTTCCATCGTCATTAGGTGGCCCTGAACGTTACAATTAACAATCAGTTTTGCGTCGGGCTCGAAAATCTAGACTCACAGCAGAACGACCACAAGGTGACCGTGGCAGCTATTGACCCTTGGAGACCAGTCCGCTGGAGGACGATGTATTGAATCGCGACGCAATTTGAGTGGTCCATCGTCATTTGGAGGACCTGAACCTTACAATTAACTATCAGTTTCGCGTCGGATTCAAAAATCCAGACTCACAGGAGCCGGACCATTTGGTGCCCGAGGCAGCAATATCCTCTTGGAGACAAATCAGCTGGAGGACGATGTATTGAATCTCGACGCAATTTGAGAGTTCTATCGTCATCAGGAGGCGCTTAACGTTACTATTCACTATCATTTTTGCGTCGGATTCGAAAATCTAGACTCACAGGAGAAGGATCATATGGTGCCCGAGACAGCAATATCCCCTTGGAGACAAGTCCGCTGGAGGCCGATGTATTGAATCTCGACGCAATTTGAGTGTTCCATCGTCATTAGGAGGCCCTGAACCTTACAATTATCTATCAGTTTCGCGTCGGATTCGAAAATCTAGACTCACAGGAGACGGACCACATGGAGCCCGAGGCAGCAATATCCCCTTGTAGACAAGTCGGCTGGAGGAAGATGTATTGACGCTCGACGCAATTTGAGTGTTCCATCGTCATTAAGAGGCCCTGAGCATTACATTTAACTATCAGTTTTGCGTCGGATTCTAAAATGTTGACTCACAGGAGAACGACCATACAGTGCCCGAGACAGCAATAGACACTTGGAGACAAATCGGCTGAATGCCGATGTATTGAATCTCGAGGCAATTTGAGTGTTCCATCGGCATCGGGAGGCGCTGAACGTTACAGTTAACCATCATTTTAGCGTCGGATTCGAAAATCTAGAATCACCGGAGAAGGACCATGTGGTGCCCGAGGCAGCGATATCCCCTTGGAGACAAGTCGGCTGGAGGACGATGTATTGAATCTCGACGCAATTTGAGTGTTCCATCGTCATTAGAAGGCCCTGAACGTTACAATTAACTATCATTTTTGCGTCGGATTCGAAAATCTAGACTTACAGGAGAACGACCATAAGGTGCCCGAGGCAGCAATAGACCCTTGGAGACAAGTCGGCTGGAGGCCGATGTATTGAATCTCGACGCAATTTGAGTGTTCCATCGGCATTAGGAGGCCCTGAACGTTACAGTTAACTATCATTTATGCGTCGGATTCGAAAATCTAGACTCACAGGAGAACGACCATAAGGTGCCCGAGGCAGCAATAGACCCTTGGAGACAAGTCGGCTGGATGCCGATGTATTGAATATCACAGCAATTTGAGTGTTCCATCGTCATTAGAAGGCCCTGAACGTTACAATTAACTATCATTTTTGCGTCGGATTCGAAAATCTAGACTCACAGCAGACGGACCATTTGGTGCCCGAGGCAGCAATAGACCCTTGGAGACAAGTCGGCTGGAGGCCGATGTATTGAATCTCGACGCAATTTGAGTGTTCCATCGGCATTAGGAGGCCCTGAACGTTACAATTAACTATCATTTTTGCGTCGGATTCGAAAATCTAGACTCACAGGAGAACGACCATAAGGTGCCCGAGACAGCAATATCCCCTTGGAGACAAATCAGCTGGAGGACGATGTATTCAATCTCGACGCAATTTGAGAGTTCTATCGTCATCAGGAGGCGCAGAACGTTACTATTCACTATCAATTTTGCGTCGGATTCGAAAATCTAGACTCACAGGACAAGGATCATATGGTGCCCGAGACAGCAATATCCCCTTGGAGACAAGTCCGTTGGAGGCCGATGTATTGAATCTTGACGCAATTTGAGTGTTCCATCGTCATTAGGAGGCCCTGAACCTTACAATTAACTATCATTTTTGCGTCGGATTCGAAAACTAAACTCACAGGAGAACGACCGTAAGGTGCCCGAGGCAGTAACAGACCCTTGGAGACAAGTCGGCTGGAGGCCGATGTATTGAATCTCGACGCAATTTGTGTGTTCCATCGTCATTACAAGGCCCTAAACGTTGCAATTAACTATCATTTTTGCGTCGGATTCGAAAATCTAGACTCACAGCAGAACGATCACAAGGTGCCCGTGGCAGCTATTGACCCTTGGAGACAAGTCGGCTGGAGGTCGATGTATTGAATCTCGACTCAATTTGAGTGTTCCATCGTCATTAGGTGACCCTGAACGTTACAATTAACAATCAGTTTTGCGTCGGGTTCAAAAATCCAGACTCACAGCAGAACGATCACAAGGTGCCCGTGGCAGCTATTGACCCTTGGAGACCAGTCCGCTGGAGGACGATGTATTGAATTGCGACGCAATTTGAGTGCTCCATCGTCATTTGGAGGCCCTAAACGTTACAATTAACTATCATTTATGCGTCGGATTCGATAATCTAAACTCACAGGAGAACGACCATAAGGTGCCCCAGGCAGCAATAGACCCTTGGAGACAAGTCGGCTGGAGGCCGATGCATTGAATGTCGACGCAATTTGAGTGTTCCATCGGCATTAGGAGGCCCTGAACGTTACAATTAACAATCAGTTTTGCGTCGGGTTCAAAAATCTACTAACGGGAAAAGGATCATATGGTGCACGAGACAGCAATATCCCCTTGGATACAAGTCGACTGAAGGTCGATGTATTGACTCTCGACGCAATTTGAGTGTTCCATCGTCATTAGGTCGCCCTGAACGTTATAATGAACTATCAGTTTTGCGTCGGATTCGAAAATCTAGACTTACAAGAGAACGACCATTAGGTGCCCGAGTCAGCATTAGACCCTTGGAGATAAGTCGGCTGGAGGACGATGTATTGGATCGCGACGCAATTTGAGTGTTCCA
Organism: Schistocerca americana; assembly: GCF_021461395.2. Classification (NCBI taxonomy): domain Eukaryota; kingdom Metazoa; phylum Arthropoda; class Insecta; order Orthoptera; family Acrididae; genus Schistocerca; species Schistocerca americana. Next base: position 75,769 of record NW_025726062.1, read on the forward strand.
TCGTCATTAGGAGGCCCTGAATGTTCCAATTAACTATCAGTTTTTCGTCGGATTCGAAAATCTAGACTCACAGCAGACGGACCATTTGGTGCCCGAGGCAGCAAGATCCCCTTGGAGACAAATCAGCTGGAGGACGATGTATTGAGTCTCGACGCAATTTGAGAGTTCTATCGTCATTAAGAGGCCCTGAACCTTAGAATTATCTATCAGTTTCGCGTCGGATTCGAAAATCTAGACTCACAGGAGACGGACCACATGGAGCCCGAGGCAGCAACATCCCCTTGTAGACAAGTCGGCTGGAGGAAGATGTATTGACTCTCGACGCAATTTGAGTGTTCCATCGTCATTAAGAGGCCCTGAGCATTACATTTAACTATCAGTTTTGCGTCGGATTCTAAAACGTTCACTCACAGGGGAACGACCTTACGGTGCCCGAGGCAGCAATAGACCCTTGCAGACAAATCGGCTGAATGCCAATGTATTGAATCTCGTGGCAATTTGAGTGTTCCATCGTCATTAGGAAGCCCTGAACGTTACAATTAACAATCAGTTTCGCGTCGGATTCGAAAATCTAGACTCACATGAGAGCGAACATAAGAGGCTGGAGGCAGTAATAACCCCATGGAACAAGTCGGCTGGAGGACGATGTATTGAATCTCGTCGCAATTTGAGTGTCCCATCGTCATTAAGAGGCCCTAAACGTTACAATTAACTATTATTTTTGCGTCGGATTCGATAATCTGAACTCACAGGAGAACGACCATAAGGTGCCCGATGCAGCAACAGACCCTTGGAGACAAGTCGGCTGGAGGCCGATGTATTGAATCTCGACGCAATTTGAGTGTTGCATCGTCATTAGGAGGCCCTAAACGTTACAATTAACTATCATTTTTGCGTCGGATTCGATAATCTAAACACACAGGAGAACGACCATAAGGTGCCCGAGACAGCAATATCCCATTGGAGACAAGTCCGCTAGAGGCCGATGTATTGAATCTCGACGCAATTTGAGTGTTCCATCGTCATTAGGAGGCCTGAACCTTACAATTAACTATCAGTTTCGCGTCGGATTCGAAAATCTAGACCCACAGGAGACGGACCACATGGAGCCACAGGCAGCAATATCCCCTTGTAGACAAGTCGGCTGGAGGACGGTGTATTGAATCTCGTGGCAATTTGAGTGTTCCATCGGCATTAAGAGGCCCTGAGCAATACATTTAACTATCAGTTTTGCGTCGGATTCTAAAATGTTGACTCACAGGGGATCGACCATACGGTGCCCGAGGCAGCAATAGACCCTTATAGAAAATCGGCTGAATGCCGATGTATTGAATCTCGACGGAATTTGAGTGTTCTGTCGTCATTAGGAGGCCCTAAACGTTACAATTAACTATCATTTTTGCGTCGGATTTGAAAATCTAGACTTACAAGAGAACGACCATAAGGTGCCCGAGGCAGCATTAGACCCTTGGAAACAAGTCGGCTGGAGGACGATGTATTGCATCTCGATGCAATTTGAGTGTCCCATCGTCATTAGGAGGCCCTAAACGTTACAATTTACTATCATTTTTGCGTCGGATTCGATAATCTAAACTCACAGGTGAACGACCATAAGGTGCCCGAGGCAGCAACAGACCCTTGGAGACAAGTCGGCTGGAGGCCGATGTATTGAATCTCGACGCAATTTGAGTGTTCCATCGTCATTACAAGGCCCTGAACGTTACAATTAACTATCATTTTTGCGTCGGATTCGAAAATCTAGACTCACAGGAGAACGACCATAAGGTGCCCGAGGCAGCAATAGACCCTTGGAGACAAGTCGACTGGGGGCCGATGTATTGAAGCTCGACGCAATTTGAGTGTTCCATCGGCATTAGGAGGCCCTGAACGTTACAATTAACTATCATTTTTGCGTCGGATTCGAAAATCTAGACTCACAGGAGAAGGATCATATTGTGCCCGAGACTGCAATATCCCCTTGGATACAAGTCGACTGGAGGTCGATGTATTGAATCTCGACGCAATTTGAGTGTTCCATCGGCATTAGGAGGCCCTGAACGTTACAATTAACTATCTTTTTTGCGTCGGATTCGATAATCTAAACTCACAGGAGAACGACCATAAGGTGCCCGAGGCAGCAACAACCCTTGGAGACAAGTCGGCTGGAGTCCGATGTATTGAATCTCGACGCAATTTGAGTGTTCCATCGTCATTACAAGACCCTGAATGTTACAATTAACTATCATTTTTGCGTCCGATTCGAAAATCTAGACTCACAGGAGAACGACCATAAGGTGCCCGAGGCAGCAATAGACCCTTGTAGACAAGTCGACTGGAGGTCGATGTATTGAATCTCGACGCAATTTGAGTGGTCCATCGCCAATAGGAGGCCCTGAACGTTACAATTAACTATGAGTTTTGCGTCGGATTCGAAAACGTAGAATCACGGGAGACGGACCATGTGGTGCCCGAGGCAGCGATATCCCCTTGCAGACAAGTCGGCTGGAGGCCGATGTATTGAATCTCGACGCAATTTGAGTGTTCCATCGTCATTAGAATTCCCTGAACGTTACAATTAACTATCATTTTTGCGACGGATTCGAAAATCTAGACTCACAGGAGAACGACCATAAGGTGCATGAGGCAGCAATTGACCCTTGGAGACAAGTCGGCTGGAGGACGATGTATTGAATCTCGACGCAATTTGAGATTTCCATCGTCATTTGGAGGCCCTGAACGTTACAATCAACTATCATTTTTGCGTCGGATTCGATAAACTAAACTCACAGGAGAACGACCATAAGGTGCCCGAGGCAGCAATAGACCCTTGGAGACAAGTCTCCTGGAGGCCGATGTATTGAATCTCGACGCAATTAGAGTGTTCCATCGTCATTAGGAGGCCCTAAACCTTACAATTAACTACCAGTTTCTCGTCGGATTCGAAAATCTACTCACAGGAGAAGTTCATACGGTGCTCGAGACAGCAATATACCCCTTGGAGACAAATCGACTGGTGGCCGATGCATTGAATATCGACGCAATTTGAGTGTTCCATCGTCATTAGGAGGCCCTAAACGTTACAATTAACTATGAGTCTTGCGTCGGATTCGATAATCTAAACTCACAGGAGAACGACCATAAGGTGCCCGAGGCAGCAACAGACCCTTGGAGACAAGTCGGCTGGAGGCCGATGTATTGAATCTCGACGCAATTTGAGTGTTCCATCGTCATTACAAGGCCCTGAACGTTACAGTTAACTATCATATTTGCGTCGGATTCGAAAATCTAGACCCACAGGAGAAAGGTAATATTGTGCCCGAGACAGCAATATCCCCTTGGAGACAAGTCGGCTGGAGGACGATGTATTGAATCTCGACGCAGTTTGAGTGTCCCATCGTCATTAGGAGGCCCTAAACGTTACAATTAACTATCATTTTTGCGTCGGATTCGATAATCTAAACTCACAGGAGAACGACCATAAGGTGCCCGAGGCAGCAACAGACCCTTGGAGACAAGTCGGCCGGAGGCCGATGTATTGGATCTCGACGCAATTTGAGTGCTCCATCGTCATTACAAGGCCCTGAACGTTACATTTAACTATCAATTTCGCGTCGGATTTGAAAATCTAGACTCACAGGAGACGGACCACATGGAGCCCGAGGCAGCAATATCCCCTTGGAGACAAGTCGGCTGGAGGTCGATGTATTGAATTTCGACGCAATTTGAGTGTTCCATCGCCAATAGGAGGCCCTGAACGTTACAATTAACTATGAGTTTTGCGTCGTATTCGAAAACGTAGAATCACCGGAAACGGACCATGTGGTGGCCGAGGCAGCGATATCCCCTTGGAGACAAGTCGGCTGGAGGCCGATGTATTGAATCTCGACGCAATTTGAGTGTTCCATCGTCATTAGGAGGCCCTGAATGTTACAGTTAACCATCAGTTCTTCGTCGGATTCGAAAATCTAGACTCACTGGAGACCGACCATAAGGTGCCCGAGGCAGCAATATCCTCTTGGAGACCAGTCCGCTGGAGGACGATGTATTGAATCGCGACGCAATTTGAGTGTTCCATCGGCATTAGGAGGCCCTGAACGTTACAGTTAACTATCATTTTAGCGTCCGATTCGAAAATCTACTAACAGGAGAAGGATCATATGGTGCACGAGACTGCAATATCCCCTTGGATACAAGTCGGCTGGAGGCCGATGTATTGAATCGCGACGCAATTTGAGTGTTTCATCGTCATTAGGAGCCCCTGAACGTTACAATTAACTATCATTCTTGCGTCGGATTCGATAATCTAAACTCACAGGAGAACGACCATAAGGTGCCCGAGGCTGCAATATCCGCTTGGATACAAGTCGACTGGAGGTCGATGTATTGACTCTCGACGCAATTTGAGTGTTCCATCGTCTTTAGGAGTCCCTGAACGTTACAGTTAACTATCATTTTAGCGTCGGATTCGAAAATCTAGACTCACAGGAGAACGACCAAAAGTTCATTATAACGTTCAGGGCGACCTAATGACGATAGAAGACTCAAATTGCGTCGAGATTCAATACATCGTCCTCCAGCCGACTTGTCTCGAAGGGTCTAATGCTGCCTCGGGCACCTTATGGTCGTTCTCTTGTAAGTCTAGATTTTCGAATCCGACGCAAAAATGATAGTTAATTGTAACGTTCAGAGCCTCCTAATGACGATGGAACACTCAAATTGCGTCGCGATCCAATACATCGGCCTCCGGCGAACTTGTCTCCAAACGGATATCGCTGTCTCGGGCACCATATGATCCTTCTCCTGTGAGTCTAGATTTTCGAATCCGACGCAAAAATGATAGTGAATAGTAACGTTCAGGGCCTCCTAATGACGATAGAAGACACGAATTGCGTCGAGATTCAATACATCGTCCTCCAGCCGATTTGTCTCCAAGGGGATATTGCTGCCTCGGGCACCAAATGGTCCGTCTGCTGTGAGTCAAGATTTTCGAATCCGACGAAAAACTGAGAGTTAATTGTAACATTCAGGGCCTCCTAATGACGATGGAACACTCAAATTGCGTCGCGATCCAATACATCGTCCTCCAGCCGACTTGTCTCCAAGGGTCTAATGGTGCCTCGGGCACCTTATGGTCGTTCTCCTGTGAGTCTAGATTTTCGAATCCGACGCAAAAATGATAGTTAATTGTAACGTTCAGGGCCTCCTATTGGCGATGGAACATTCAAATTGCGTCGCGATTCAATACATCGGCCTCCAGCCGACTTGTCTCCAAGGGTCTATTGCTGCCTCGGGCACCTTATGGTCGTTCTCCTGTGAGTCTAGATTTTCGAATCCGACGCAAAAATGATAGTTAATTGTAACGTTCAGGGCCTCCTATTGGCGATGGAACACCCAAATTGCGTCGAGATCCAATACATCGTCCTCCAGCCGACTTGTCTCCAAGGGTCTAATGCTGCCTCGGGCACCTTATGGTCGTTCTCCTGTGAGTAGATTTTCGAATCTGACGCTAAACTGATTGTTAATTGTAACGTTCGAGGCCTCCTAATGACGATGGAACACTCAAATTGCGTCAAGATTCAATACATCGTTTTCCAGCCGACTTGTCTCCAAGGGTCTATTGCTGCCTCGAGCACCCTATGAACTTCTCCTGTGAGTAGATTTTCGAATCCGACGCATAAATGATAGTTAATTGTAACGTTCAGCGCCTCCTAATGCCGATGGAACACTCAAATTGCGTCGAGATTCAATACATCGGCCTCCAGCCGACTTGACTCCAAGGGTCTGTTGCTGCCTCGGGCGCCTTATGGTCGTTCTCCTGTGAGTTTAGATTATCGAATCCGACGCAAAAATGATAGTTAATTGCAACGTTTAGGGCCTCCTAATGACGATGGGACACTCAAATTGCGTCGAGATTCAATACATCGGCCTCCAGCCGACTTGTCTCCAAGGGGATATCGCTGTCTCGAGCACCGTATGAACTTCTCCTGTGAGAAGATTTTCGAATCCGACGCTAAAATGATTGTTAATTGTAACGTTCAGGGCCTCTTAATGACGATGGAACACTCAAATTGCGTCAAGAATCAATACATCGGTTTCCAGCCGACTTGTCTCCAAGGGTCTATTGCTGCCTCGAGCACCGTATAAACTCCTCCTGTGAGTAGATTTTCGAATCCGACGAATAAATGATAGTTAATTGTAACGTTCAGGGACTCCTAAAGACGATGGAACACTCAAATTGCGTCGAGATTCAATACATCGGCCTCCAGCCGACTTGTCTCCAAGGGTCTATTGCTGCCTCGGGCACCATATGGTCGTTCCCCTGTGAGTCAACATTTTCGTATCCGACGCGAAACTGATAGTTAATTGTAAGGTTCAGGGCCTAATAATGACGATGGAACACTCCAATTGCGTCGTGATTCAATACATCGGCCTCCAGGGGATTTGTCTCCAAGGGGATATTGCTGTATCGGGCACCATATGATCCCTCTCCTGAAAGTCTAGATTTTCGAATCCGACGCAAAAATGATAGTGAATAGTAACGTTCAGCGCCTCCTGATGACGATAGAACTCTCAAATTGCGTCGAGATTCAATACATCGGCCGCCAGCCGACTTGTCTCCAAGTGTCTATTGCTGACTCGGGCACCTTATGGTCGTTCTCCTGTGAGTGTAGATTATCGAATCCGACGCAAAAATGATAGTTAATTGTAACGTTTAGGGCCTTGTAATGGCGATGGAACACTCAAATTCCGTCGAGATTCAATACATCGGCCTCCAGCCGCCTTGTCTCCAAGGGTCTGTTGCTGCCTCGGGCACCTTATGGTCGTTCTCCTGTGACTTTAGATTATCGAATCTGACGCAAAAATAGTAGTTAATTGTAACGTTTAGGGCCTTGTAATTACGATGGAACACTCAAATTGCGTCAAGATTCAATACATCGGCCTCCAGCCGACTTGTCTCCAAGGGTCTGTTGCTGCCTCAGGCACCTTATGGTCGTTCTCCTGTGAGTTTAGATTATCGAATCCGACGCAAAAATGATAGTTAATTGTAACGTTCAGGGACTCCTAAAGACGATGGAACACTCAAATTGCGTTGATATTCAATACATCGGCCTCCAATCGATTTGTCTCCAAGGGGTATATTGCTGTCTCGAGCTCCGTATGAACTTCTCCTGTGAGTAGATTTTCGAATCCGACGCTAAAATGATAGTTAATTGTAACGTTCGGGGCCTTGTAATGACGATGGAACACTCAAATTGCGTCGAGATTCAATACATCGTCCTCCAGCCGACTTGTCTCCAAGGGTCTGTTGAGGCCTCGGGCACCTTATGGTCGTTCTCCTGTGAGTTTAGATTATCGAATCCGACGCAAAAATGATAGTTAATTGTAACGTTCAGGGCCTCCTAATGCCGATGGAACACTCAAATTGCTTCTAGATTCAATACATCGTCCTCCAGCCGACTTGTCTCCAAGGGTCTACTGCTGCCTTGGGCACCTTATGGTCGTTCTCCTGTGAGTCTAGATTTTCGAATCCGACGAAAAATGATAGTTAATTGTAACGTTCAGGGCCTTCTCATGTTGATGGAACACTCAAATTGCGTCGAGATTCAATACATCGTCCTCCAGCCGACTTGTCTCCAAGGGTCTATTGCTGCCTCGGGCACCTTATGGTCGTTCTCCTGTGAGTCTAGATTTTCGAATCCGACGCAAAAATGATAGTTAATTGTAACGTTCAGGGCCCTGTAATGACGATGGAACACTCAAATTGCGTCGAGATTCAATACATCGGCCTCCAGCCGACTTGTCTCCAAGGTTCTGTTGCTGCCTCGGGCATCTTATGGTCGTTCTCCTGTGAGTTTAGATTATCGAATCCGACGCAAAAATTATAGTTAATTGTAACGTTTAGGACCTCCTAATGACGACGGAACACTCAAATTGCGTCGAGATTCAATTCATCGGCCTCCAGCCGACTTGTCTCCAAGGGTCTGTTGCTGCCTCGGGCACCTTATGGTCGTTCTCCTGTGAATTTAGATTATCGAATCCGACGCAAAAATGATAGTTAATTGTAACGTTTAGGGCCTCCTAATGACGGTGGAACACTCAAATAGCGTCGATATTCAATACATCGGCCTCCAGTCGATTAGTCTCCAAGGGGTATATTGCTGTCTCGAGCACCGTATGAACTTCTCCTGTGAGTAGATTTTCGAATCCGACGCATAAATGATAGTTAATTGTAACGTTCAGGGCCTTCTAATGACGATGGGACACTCAAATTGCGTCGAGATTTAATACATCGGCCACCAGCCTACTTGTCTCCAACGGTCTATTGCTGCCTCGGGCACCTTATGGTCGTTCTCCTGTGAGTTTAGATTTTCGAGTCCGACGAAAAACTGATAGTTAATTGTAACATTCAGGGCCTCCTAATGACGATGGAACACTCATTTTGCGTCGCGATCCAATACATCGTCCTCCGACCGACTTGTCTCCAAGGGTCAATTCCTGCCTCGGGCACCGTATGGTCGTTCCCCTGTGAGTTTAGATTATCGAGTCCGACGCAAAAATGATAGTTAATTGTTACGTTTAGTGCCTTGTAATGGCGATGGGACACTCAAATTGCGTCGAGATTCAATACATCGGCCACCAGCCTACTTGTCTCCAACGGTCTATTGCTGCCTCGGGCACCAAATGGTCCGTCTGCTGTGAGTTTAGATTTTCGAATCCGACGAAAAACTGATAGTTAATTGTAACATTCAGGGCCTCCTAATGACGATGGAACACTCAAATTGCGTCGCAATCCAATACATCGTCCTCCAGCCGACCTGTCTCCAAGGGTCTAATGCTGCCTCGGGCACCTTATGGTCGTTCTCTTGTAAGTCTAGATTTTAGAATCCAACGCAAAAATGATAGTTAATTGTAACGTTCAGGGCCTCCTAATGACGATGGATTTCTCAAATTGCGTCGAGATTCAATACATCGTCCTCCAGCCGACTTGTCTCCAAGGGTCTATAGCTGCCTCGGGCACCTTATGGTCGTTCTCCTGTGAGTCTAGATTTTCGAATCCGACGCAAAAATGATAGTTAATTGTAACGTTCAGGGCCTCCTAATGACGATGGAACACTCAAATTGCGTCGAGATTCAATACATTGGCCTCCAGCCGACTTGTCTCCAAGGGGATATCGCTGCCTGGGGCACCACATGGTCCTTCTCCTGTGAGTCTAGATTTTTGAATCCAACGCAAAAATGATAGTGAATTGTAACGTTCAGCGCCTCCTAATGACGATAGAAGACACAAATTGCGTCGCGATCCAATACATCGTCCTCCAGCCGACTTGTCTCCAAGGGTCTATTGCTGCCTCGGGCACCTTATGGTCGTTCTCCTGTGAGTTTAGATTATCGAATTCGACGCAAAAAGGATAGTTAATTGTAACGTTCAGGGACTCCTAAAGACGATGGAACACTCAAATTGCGTCGAGAGTCAATACATCGACCTCCAGTCGACTTGTATCCAAGGGGATATTGCAGTCTCGTGCACCATATGATCCTTCTCCTGTTAGTAGATTTTCGAATCCGACGCTAAAATGATAGTTAACTGTAACGTTCAGGGCCTCCTAATGCCGATGGAACTCTCAAATTGCGTCGATATTCAATACATCAGCCTCCAGTCGATTTGTCTCCAAGGGGTATACTGCTGTCTCGAGCACCGTATGAACTTCTCCTGTGAGTAGATTTTCGAATTCTACGCTAAAATGATAGTGAATAGTAACGTTCAGGGCCTTGTAATGACGATGGAACACCCAAATTGCGTCGAGATTCAATACATCGTCCTCCAGCCGACTTGTCTCCATGGGGATATTACTGCCTCCGGCCTGTTATGTTCGCTCTCATTTGAGTCTAGATTTGCGAATCCGACGCGAAACTGATTGTTAATTGTAACGTTCAGGGCTTCCTAATGACGATGGAACACTAAATTGCCTCGATATTCAATACATCGGCATTCAGCCGATTTGTCTCCAAGGGTCTATTGCTGCCTCGGGCACCTTATGGTCGTTCTCCTGTGAGTCTAGATTTTCGAATCCGAGGCAAAAATGATAGTTAATTGTAACGTTCAGGGCCTTGTAAAGACGATGGAACACTCAAATTGCGTCAAGATTCAATACATCGGCCTCCAGCCGACTTGTCTCCAAGGGTCTGTTGCTGCCTCGGGCACCTTAAGGTCGTTCTCCTGTGAGTTTAGATTTTCGAATCCGACGCGAAACTGATAGTTAATTGTAAGGTTCAGGGCCTCCTAATGACGATGGAACACTCAAATGGCGTCGAGATTCAATACATCGGCCTCCAGCGGACTTGTCTCCAAGGGGATATTGCTGTCTCGAGCACCGTATGAACTTCTCCTGTGAGTAGATTTTCGAATCCGACGCATAAATGATAGTTAATTGTAACGTTCAGGGCCTTCTAATGACGATGGGACACTCAAATTGCGTCGAGATTCAATACATCGGCCTCCAGCCGACTTGCCTCCAAGGGTCTATTGCTGCCTCGGGCACCTTATGGTCGTTCTCCTGTGGGTTTAGATTTTCGAATCCGACGAAAAACTGATAGATAATTGTAACATTCAGGGCCTCCTAATGACGATGGAACACTCATTTGGCGTCGCGATCCAATACATCGTCCTCCAACCGACTTGTCTCCAAGGGTCAATACCTGCCTCGGGCACCGTATGGTCGTTCCCCTGTGAGTCAACATTTTAGAATCCGACGCATAACTGATAGTTAAATGTAATGCTCAGGGCCTCTTAATGACGATGGAAAACTCAAATTGCGTCGAGAGTCAATACTTCTTCCTCCAGCCGACTTGTCTACAAGGGGATATTGCTGCCTCGGGCTCCATGTGGTCCGTCTCCTGTGAGTCTAGATTTTCGAATCCGACGCGAAACTGATAGTTAATTGTAAGGTTCAGGGCCTCCTAATGACGATGGAACACTCAAATTGCGTCGAGATTCAATACATCGGCCTCCAGCGGACTTGTCTCCAAGGGGATATTGCGGTCTCGGGCACCATTTGATCCTTCTCCTGGGAGTCTAGATTTTCTAATCATACGCTAAAATGATAGTGAATGGTAACGTTCAGCGCTTCCTGATTACGATAGAACTCTCAAATTGCGTCGAGATTCAATACATCGTCCTCCAGCCGACTTGTCTCCAAGGGTCTAATGCTGCCTCGGGCACCTTATGGTCGTTCTCCTGTGAGTTTAGATTATCGAATCCGACGCAAAAATGATAGTTAATTGTAACGTTTAGGGCCTTGCAATGACGATGGAACACTCAAATTGCGTCGAGATTCAATACATCGGCCTCCAGCCGACTTGTCTCCAAGGGTCTGTTGCTGCCTCGGGCACCTTGTGATCGTTCTGCTGTGAGTCTAGATTTTCGAACCCGACGCAAAACTGATTGTCAATTGTAACGTTCAGGGCCTTCTAATGACGATGGAACACTCAAATTGCGTCGAGATTCAATACATCGTCCTCCAGCCGACTTGTCACCAAGGGTCTATTGCTGCCTCGGGCACCTTATTGTCGTTCTCCTGTGAGTCTAGATTTTCGAATCCGACGCAAAAATGATAGTGATACGTTCAGCGCCTCCTAATAACGATAGAAGACTCAAATTGCATCGAGATTCAATACATCGGGCTCCAGTCGATTTGTCTCCAAGGTGTATATTGCTGTCTCGAGTACCGTATGAACTTCTCCTGTGAGTAGATTTTCGAATCCGACGCTAAAATGATAGTTAATTGTAACGTTCAGGGCCTTGTAATGACGATGGAACACTCAAATTGCGTCAAGAATCAATACATCGGTTTCCAGCCGACTTGTCTCCAAGGGTCTATTGCTGCCTCGGGCACCTTATGGTCGTTCTCCTGTGAGTCTAGAGTTTAGAATCCGACGCATAAATGATAGTTAATTGTAACGTTTAGGGCCTTGTAATGACGATGGAACACTCAAATTGCGTCGAGATTCAATACATCGGCCTCCAGCCGACTTGTCTCCTAGGGTCTGTTGCTGCCTCGGGCAACTTCTGGTCGTTCTCCTGTGAGTCTAGATTTTCGAATCCGACGCATAAATGATAGTTAATTGTAACGTTCAGGGACTCCTAAAGACGATGGAACACTCAAATTGCGTCGAGAGTCAATACATCGACCTCCAGTCGACTTGTATCCAAGGGGATATTGCAGTCTCGTGCACCATATGATCCTTCTCCTGTTAGTAGATTTTCGAATTCGACGCTAAAATGATAGTTAACTGTAACGTTCAGGGCCTCCTAATGCCGATGGAACACTCAAATTGCGTCGAGATTCAATACATCGGCCTCCAGCCGACTTGGCTCCAAGGGTCTATTGATGCCTCGAGCACCTTATGGTCGTTCTCCTGTGAGTCTAGATTTTCGAATCCGACGCAATAATGATAGTTAATTGTAACGTTCAGGGCCTTGTAATGACGATGGAACACTCAAATTGGGTCGAGATTCAATACATCGGCCTCCAGTCGATTTGTCTCCAAGGGGTATATTGCTGTCTCGAGCACCGTATGAACTTCTCCTGTGAGTAGATTTTCGAATCCGACGCTAAAATGATTGTTAATTGTAACGTTCAGAGCCTCCGAAAGACGATGGAGCACACAAATTGAGTCGAGATTCAATACATCGGCCTCCAGCCGACTTGTCTCCAAGGGGATATTGCTGTCTCGGGCCTCTTATGTTCGCTCTCATGTGAGTCTAGATTTTCGAATCCGACTCGAAACTGATTGTTAATTGTAACGTTCAGGGCCTTCTAATGACGATGGAACACTCAAATTGCGTCGAGATTCAATACATCGTCCTCCAGCCGACTTGTCTCCAAGGGTCTGTTGCTGCCTCGGGCACCTTATGGTCTTTCTCCTGTGAGTTTAGATTATCGAATCCGACGCAAAAATGATAGTTAATTGTAACGTTCAGGGCCTCCTATTGGTGATGGAACACTCAAATTGCGTCGAGAGTCAATACATCGTCCTTCAGTCGACTTGTATCCAAGGGGATATTGCAGTCTCGTGCACCATATGATCCTTCTCCTGTCAGTAGATTTTCGAATCCGACGCAAAACTGATAGTTCATTATAACGTTCAGGGCGACCTAATGACGATGGAACACTCAAATTGCGTCGATATTCAATACATCGGCCTCCAGTCGATTTGTCTCCAAGGGGTATATTGCTGTCTCGAGCACCGTATGAACTTCTCCTGTGAGTCTAGATTTTCGAATCCGACTCAAAAACGATAGTTAATTGCAACGTTCAGGGCCTCCTATTAGAGATGGAACACTCAAATTGCGTCGAGATTCAATACATCGGCCTCCAGCCGACTTGTCTCCAAGGGTCTGTTGCTGCCTCTGGCACCTTGTGATCGTTCTGCTGTGAGTCTAGATTTTCGAACCCGACGCAAAACTGATTGTTAATTGTAACGTTCAGGGCCTTCTAATGACGATGGAACACTCAAATTGCGTCGAGATTCAATACATCGTCCTCCAGCCGACTTGTCACCAAGGGTCTATTGCTGCCTCGGGCACCTTATTGTCGTTCTCCTGTGAGTCTAGATTTTCGAATCCGACGCAAAAATAATAGTGATACGTTCAGCGCCTCCTAATGACGATAGAAGACTCAAATTGCGTCGAGATTCAATACATCGGCCTCCAGTCGATTTGTCTCCAAGGGGTATATTGCTGTCTCGAGTACCGTATGAACTTCTCCTGTGAGTAGATTTTCGAATCCGACGCTAAAATGATAGTTAATTGAAATGTTCAGGGCCTTGTAATGACGATGGAACACTCAAATTGCGTCAAGAATCAATACATCGGTTTCCAGCCGACTTGTCTCCAAGGGTCTATTGCTGCCTCGGGCACCTTATGGTCGTTCTCCTGTGAGTCTAGAGTTTAGAATCCGACGCATAAATGATAGTTAATTGTAACGTTTAGGGCCTTGTAATGACGATGGAACACTCAAATTGCGTCGAGATTCAATACATCGGCCTCCAGCCGACTTGTCTCCAAGGGTCTGTTGCTGCCTCGGGCAACTTATGGTCGTTCTCCTGTGAGTCTAGATTTTCGAATCCGACGCATAAATGATAGTTAATTGTAACGTTCAGCGACTTCTTATGACGATGGAACACTCAAATTGCGTCGAGAGTCAATACATCGACCTCCAGTCGACTTGTATCCAAGGGGATATTGCAGTCTCGTGCACCATATGATCCTTCTCCTGTTAGTAGATTTTCGAATTCGACGCTAAAATGATAGTTAACTGTAACGTTCAGGGCCTCCTAATGCCGATGGAACACTCAAATTGCGTCGAGATTCAATACATCGGCCTCCAGCCGACTTGGCTCCAAGGGTCTATTGCTGCCTCGAGCACCTTATGGTCGTTCTCCTGTGAGTCTAGATTTTCGAATCCGACGCATAAATGATAGTTAATTGTAACGTTCAGCGACTCCTTATGACGATGGAACACTCAAATTGCGTCGAGAGTCAATACATCGACCTCCAGTCGACTTGTATCCAAGGGGATATTGCAGTCTCGTGCACCATATGATCCTTCTCCTGTCAGTAGATTTTCGAATCCGACGCAAAACTGATAGTTCATTATAACGTTCAGGGCGACCTAATGACGATGGAACACTCAAATTGCGTCGATATTCAACACATCGGCCTCCAGTCGATTTGTCTCCAAGGGGTATATTGCTGTCTCGAGCACCGTATGAACTTCTCCTGTGAGTCTATATTTTCGAATCCGACTCAAAAACGATAGTTAATTGCAACGTTCAGGGCCTCCTATTAGCGATGGAACACTCAAATTGCGTCGAGATTCAATACATCGGCCTCCAGCCGACTTGTCTCCAAGGGTCTATTGCTGCCTCGGGCACCTTATGGTCGTTCTCCTGTGAGTTTAGATTATCGAATCCGACGCAAAAATGATAGTTAATTGTAACGTTTAGGGCCTCCAAATGACGATGGAACACTCAAATTGCGTCGATATTCAATACATCGGCCTCCAGTCGATTTGTCTCCAAGGGGTATATTGCTGTCTCGAGCACCGTATGAACTTCTCCTGTGAGTACATTTTCGAATCCGACGCTAAAATGATTGTTAATTGTAACGTTCAGGGTGTTGTAATGACGATGGAACACTCAAATTGCGTCGAGATTCAATACATCGGCCTCCAGCCGACATGTCTCCAAGGGTCTGTTGCTGCCTCGGGCACCTTATGGTCGTTCTCCTGTGAGTTTAGATTATCGAATCCAACGCAAAAATGATAGTTAATTGTAACGTTTAGGGCCTCCTAATGACGATGGAACACTCAAATTGCGTCGAGATTCAATACATCGGCCTCCAGCCGACTTGTCTCCAAGGGGATATTGCTGTCCCGGGCACAATATGATCCTTCACCTGTGAGTCTAGATTTTCGAATCCGACGCGAAACTGATTGTTAATTGTAACGTTCAGGGCCACCTAATGACGATGGAACACTCAAATTGAGTCGAGATTCAATACATCGACCTCCAGTCGATTTGTCTCCAAGGGGTATATTGCTGTCTCGAGCACCGTATGAACTTCTCCTGTGAGTCTAGATTTTCGAATCCGACTCAAAAACGATAGTTAATTGCAACGTTCAGGGCCTCCTATAAGAGATGGAACACTCAAATTGCGTCGAGATTCAATACATCGGCCTCCAGCCGACTTGTCTCCAAGGGTCTGTTGCTGCCTCTGGCACCTTGTGATCGTTCTGCTGTGAGTCTAGATTTTCGAACCCGACGCAAAACTGATTGTTAATTGTAACGTTCGGGGCCTTCTAATGACGATGGAACACTCAAATTGCGTCGAGATTCAATACATCGTCCTCCAGCCGACTTGTCACCAAGGGTCTATTGCTGCCTCGGGCACTTTATTGTCGTTCTCCTGTGAGTCTAGATTTTCGAATCCGACGCAAAAATGATAGTGATACGTTCAGCGCCTCCTAATGACGATAGAAGACTCAAATTGCGTCGAGATTCAATACATCGGCCTCCAGTCGATTTGTCTCCAAGGGGTATATTGCTGTCTCGAGTACCGTATGAACTTCTCCTGTGAGTAGATTTTCGAATCCGACGCTAAAATGATAGTTAATTGTAACGTTCAGGGCCTTGTAATGACGATGGAACACTCAAATTGCGTCAAGAATCAATACATCGGTTTCCAGCCGACTTGTCTCCAAGGGTCTATTGCTGCCTCGGGCACCTTATGGTCGTTCTCCTGTGAGTCTAGAGTTTAGAATCCGACGCATAAATGATAGTTAATTGTAACGTTTAGGGCCTTGTAATGACGATGGAACACTCAAATTGCGTCGAGATTCA
Organism: Schistocerca americana; assembly: GCF_021461395.2. Classification (NCBI taxonomy): domain Eukaryota; kingdom Metazoa; phylum Arthropoda; class Insecta; order Orthoptera; family Acrididae; genus Schistocerca; species Schistocerca americana. The sequence continues at coordinate 92,173 of NW_025726062.1, forward strand.
ATACATCGGCCTCCAGCCGACTTGTCTCCAAGGGTCTGTTGCTGCCTTGGGCAACTTATGGTCGTTCTCCTGTGAGTCCTGATTTTCGAATCCGACGCAATAATGATAGTTAATTGTAACGTACAGGGCCTTGTAATGACGATGGAACACTCAAATTGGGTCGAGATTCAATACATCGGCCGCCAGTCGATTTGTCTCCAAGGGGTATATTGCTGTCTCGAGCACCGTATGAACTTCTCCTGTGAGTAGATTTTCGAATCCGACGCTAAAATGATTGTTAATTGTAACGTTCAGGGCCTCCGAAAGACGATGGAGCACACAAATTGAGTCGAGATTCAATACATCGGCCTCCAGCCGACTTGTCTCCAAGGGGATATTGCTGTCTCGGGCCTCTTATGTTCGCTCTCATGTGAGTCTAGATTTTCGAATCCGACTCGAAACTGATTGTTAATTGTAACGTTCAGGGCCTCCTAATGACGATGGAACTCTCAAATTGCGTCGAGATTCAATTCATCGTCCTCCAGCTGATTTGTCTCCAAGGGTCTATTGCTTCCTCGGGCACCTTATGGTCGTTCTCCTATGAGTCTAGATTTTCGAATCCGACGCAAAAATGATAGTTAATTGTAACGTTCAGGGCCTTCTAATGACGACGGAACACTCAAATTGCGTCGAGATTCAATACATCGTCCTCCAGCCGACTTGTCTCCAAGGGTCTGTTGCTGCCTCGGGCACCTTATGGTCTTTCTCCTGTGAGTTTAGATTATCGAATCCGACGCAAAAATGATAGTTAATTGTAACGTTCAGGGCCTCCTATTGGTGATGGAACACTCAAATTGCGTCGAGAGTCAATACATCGTCCTTCAGTCAACTTGTATCCAAGGGGATATTGCAGTCTCGTTCACCATATGATCCTTCTCCTGTCAGTAGATTTTCGAATCCGACGCAAAACTGATAGTTCATTATAACGTTCAGGGCGACCTAATGACGATGGAACACTCAAATTGCGTCGATATTCAATACATCGGCCTCCAGTCGATTTGTCTCCAAGGGGTATATTGCTGTCTCGAGAACCGTATGAACTTCTCCTGTGAGTCTATATTTTCGAATCCGACTCAAAAACGATAGTTAATTGCAACGTTCAGGGCCTCCTATTAGCGATGGAACACTCAAATTGCGTCGAGATTCAATACATCGGCCTCCAGCCGACTTGTCTCCAAGGGTCTATTGCTGCCTCGGGCACCTTATGGTCGTTCTCCTGTGAGTTTAGATTATCGAATCCGACGCAAAAATGATAGTTAATTGTAACGTTTAGGGCCTCCAAATGACGATGGAACACTCAAATTGCGTCGATATTCAATACATCGGCCTCCAGTCGATTTGTCTCCAAGGGGTATATTGCTGTCTCGAGCACCGTATGAACTTCTCCTGTGAGTACATTTTCGAATCCGACGCTAAAATGATTGTTAATTGTAACGTTCAGGGCCTTGTAATGACGATGGAACACTCAAATTGCGTCGAGATTCAATACATCGGCCTCCAGCCGACATGTCTCCAAGGGTCTGTTGCTGCCTCGGGCACCTTATGGTCGTTCTCCTGTGAGTTTAGATTATCGAATCCGACGCAAAAATGATAGTTAATTGTAACGTTTAGGGCCTCCTAATGACGATGGAACACTCAAATTGAGTCGAGATTCAATACATCGGCCTCCAGCCGACTTGTCTCCAAGGGGATATTGCTGCCTCGGGCTCCATGTGGTCCGTCTCCTGTGAGTCTAGATTTTCGAATCCGACGCGAAACCGAATGTTAATTCTAACGTTCAGGGCCTCCTAATGACGATGGAACACTCAAATTGCGTCGAGATTCAATACATCGTCCTCCAGCCGACTTGTCTCCAAGGGTCTAATGCTCCCTCGGGCACCTTATGGTCGTTTCTCCTGTGAGTCTAGATTTTCGAATCCGACGCAAAAATGATAGTTAACTGTAACGTTCAGGGCCTCCTAATGCCGATGGAACTCTCAAATTGCGTCGATATTCAATACATCAGCCTCCAGTCGATTTGTCTCCAAGGGGTATACTGCTGTCGCGAGCACCGTATGAACTTCTCCTGTGAGTAGATTTTTGAATCCAACGCAAAAATGATAGTGAATGGTAACGTTCAGCGCCTCCTAATGACGATAGAAGACACAAATTGCGTCGCGATCCAATACATCGTCCTCCAGCCGACTTGTCTCCAAGGGTCTATTGCTGCCTCGGGCACCTTAGGGTCGTTCTCCTGTGAGCCTAGATTTTCGAATCCGACGCAAAAATGATAGTTAATTGTAACGTTCAGGGCCTTGTAATGACGATGGAACACTCAAATTGCGTCAAGATTCAATACATCGGCCTCCAGCCGACTTGTCTCCAAGGGTCTGTTGCTGCCTCGGGCACCTTATGGTCGTTCTCCTGTGAGTTTAGATTATCGAATTCGACGCAAAAAGGATAGTTAATTGTAACGTTCAGGGACTCCTAAAGACGATGGAACACTCAAATTGCGTCGAGAGTCAATACATCGACCTCCAGTCGACTTGTATCCAAGGGGATATTGCAGTCTCGTGCACCATATGATCCTTCTCCTGTTAGTAGATTTTCGAATCCGACGCTAAAATGATAGTTAACTGTAACGTTCAGGGCCTCCTAATGCCGATGGAACTCTCAAATTGCGTCGATATTCAATACATCAGCCTGCAGTCGATTTGTCTCCAAGGGGTATACTGCTGTCGCGAGCACCGTATGAACTTCTCCTGTGAGTAGATTTTCGAATCCGACGCTAAAATGATAGTGAATAGTAACGTTCAGGGCCTTGTAATGACGATGGAACTCTCAAATTGCGTCGAGATTCAATACATCGTCCTCCAGCCGACTTGTCTCCATGGGGATATTACTGCCTCCGGCCTCTTATGTTCGCTCTCATTTGAGTCTAGATTTTCGAATCCGACTCGAAACTGATTATTAATTGTAACGTTCAGGGCTTCCTAATGACGATGGAACACTCAAATTGCCTCGATATTCAATACATCGGCATTCAGCCGATTTGTCTCCAAGGGTCTATTGCTGCCTCGGGCACCTTATGGTCGTTCTCCTGTGAGTCTAGATTTTCGTATCCGAGGCAAAAATGATAGTTAATTGTAACGTTCAGGGCCTTGTAATGACGATGGAACACTCAAATTGCGTCATGATTCAATACATCGGCCTCCAGCCGACTTGTCTCCAAGGGTCTGTTGCTGCCTCGGGAACCTTATGGTCGTTCTCCTGTGAGTTTAGATTTTCGAATCCGACGCGAAACTGATAGTTAATTGTAAGGTTCAGGGCCTCCTAATGACGATGGAACACTCAAATGGCGTCGAGATTCAATACATCGGCCTCCAGCGGACTTGTCTCCAAGGGGATATTGCGGTCTCGGGCACCATATTGTCGTTCTCCTGTGAGTCTAGATTTTCTAATCCGACGCTAAAATGATAGTGAATAGTAACGTTCAGCGCCTCCTGATTACGATAGAACTCTCAAATTGCGTCGAGATTCAATACATCGTCCTCCAGCCGACTTGTCTCCAAGGGTCTAATGCTGCCTCGGGCACCTTATGGTCGTTCTCCTGTGAGTTTAGATTATCGAATCCGACGCAAAAATGATAGTTAATTGTAACGTTTAGGGCCTTGCAATGACGATGGAACACTCAAATTGCGTCGAGATTCAATACATCGGCCTCCAGCCGACTTGTCACCAAGGGTCTATTGCTGCCTCGGGCACCATATTGTCGTTCTCCTGTGAGTCTAGATTTTCGAATCCGACGCAAAAATGATAGTTAATTGTAACGTTCAGGGCCTTGTAATGACGATGGAACACTCAAATTGCGTCAAGAATCAATACATCGGTTTCCAGCCTACTTGTCTCCAAGGGTCTATTGCTGCCTCGGGCACCTTATGGTCGTTCTCCTGTGAGTCTAGAGTTTCGAATCCGACGCATAAATGATAGTTAATTGTAACGTTTAGGGCCTTGTAATAACGATGGAACACTCAAATTGCGTCGAGATTCAATACATCGGCCTCCAGCCGACTTGTATCCAAGGGGATATTGCAGTCTCGTGCACCATATGATCCTTCTCCTGTTAGTAGATTTTCGAATTCGACGCTAAAATGATAGTTAACTGTAACGTTCAGGGCCTCCTAATGCCGATGGAACACTCAAATTGCGTCGAGATTCAATACATCGGCCTCCAGCCGACTTGTCTCCAAGGGTCTATTGCTGCCTCGAGCACCTTATGGTCGTTCTCCTGTGAGTCTAGATTTTCGAATCCGACGCAATAATGATAGTTAATTGTAACGTTCAGGGCCTTGTAATGACGATGGAACACTCAAATTGCGTCGAGATTCAATACATCGACCTCCAGTCGATTTGTCTCCAAGGGGTATATTGCTGTCTCGAGCACCGTATGAACTTCTCCTGTGAGTAGATTTTCGAATCCGACGCTAAAATGATTGTTAATTGTAACGTTCAGGGCCTCCTAATGACGATGGAACACTCAAATTGCGTCAAGAATCAATACATCGGTTTCCAGCCGACTTGTCTCCAAGGGTCTGTTGCTGCCTCGGGCACCTTATGGTCGTTCTCCTGTGAGTTTAGATTATCGAATCCGACGCAAAAATGATAGTTAATTGTAACGTTTAGGGCCTCCTAATGACGATGGGACACTCAAATTGCGTCGAGATTCAATTCATCGGCCTCCAGCCGACTTGTCTCCAAGGGTCTATTGCTGCCTCGGGCACCTTGTGGTCGTTCTCCGGTGATTCTACGTTTCGAATCCGACGCGAAACTCATAGTTAATTGTAACGTTCAGGGCCTCCGAATGACGATGGAGCACACAAATTGAGTCGAGATTCAATACATCGGCCTCCAGCCGACTTGTCTCCAAGGGTTTGTTGCTGCCTCGGGCACCTTATGGTCGTTCTCCTGTGAGTTTAGATTTTCGAATCCGACGCGAAACTGATAGTTAATTGTAAGGTTCAGGGCCTCCTAATGACGATGGAACACTCAAATGGCGTCGAGATTCAATACATCGGCCTCCAGCGGACTTGTCTCCAAGGGGATATTGCTGTCTCGAGCACCGTATGAACTTCTCCTGTGAGTAGATTTTCGAATCCGACGCATAAATGATAGTTAATTGTAACGTTCAGGGCCTTCTAATGACGATGGGACACTCAAATTGCGTCGAGATTCAATACATCGGCCTCCAGCCGACTTGTCTCCAAGGGTCTATTGCTGCCTCGGGCACCTTATGGTCGTTCTCCTGTGGGTTTAGATTTTCGAATCCGACGAAAAACTGATAGTTAATTGTAACATTCAGGGCCTCCTAATGACGATGGAACACTCATTTGGCGTCGCGATCCAATACATCGTCCTCCAACCGACTTGTCTCCAAGGGTCAATAGCTGCCTCGGGCACCGTATGGTCGTTCCCCTGTGAGTCAACATTTTAGAATCCGACGCAAAACTGATAGTTAAATGCAATGCTCAGGGCCTCTTAAAGACGATGGAAAACTCAAATTGCGTCGAGAGTCAATACTTCTTCCTCCAGCCGACCTGTCTACAAGGGGATATTGCTGCCTCGGGCTCCATGTGGTCCGTCTCCTGTGAGTCTAGATTTTCGAATCCGACGCGAAACTGATAGTTAATTGTAAGGTTCAGGGCCTCCTAATGACGATGGAACACTCAAATTGCGTCGAGATTCAATACATCGGCCTCCAGCGGACTTGTCTCCAAGGGGATATTGCGGTCTCGGGCACCATATGATCCTTCTCCTGTGAGTCTAGATTTTCTAATCCGACGCTAAAATGATAGTGAATAGTAACGTTCAGCGCCTCCTGTTTACGATAGAACTCTCAAATTGCGTCGAGATTCAATACATCGTCCTCCAGCCGGCTTGTCTCCAAGGGTCTAATGCTGCCTCGGGCACCTTATGATCGTTCTCCTGTGAGTTTAGATTATCGAATCCGACGCAAAAATGATAGTTAATTGTAACGTTTAGGGCCTTGCAATGACGATGGAACACTCAAATTGCGTCGAGATTCAATACATCGGCCTCCAGCCGACTTGTCTCCAAGCGTCTGTTGCTGCCTCGGGCACCTTGTGATCGTTCTGCTGTGAGTCTAGATTTTCGAACCCGACGCAAAACTGATTGTTAATTGTAACGTCCAGGGCCTTCTAATGACGATGGAACACTCAAATTGCGTCGAGATTCAATACATCGTCCTCCAGCCGACTTGTCACCAAGGGTCTATTGCTGCCTCGGGCACCTTATTGTCGATCTCCTGTGAGTCTAGATTTTCGAATCCGACGCAAAAATGATAGTTAATTGTAACGTTCAGGGCCTTGTAATGACGATGGAACACTCAAATTGCGTCAAGAATCAATACATCGGTTTCCAGCCGACTTGCCTCCAACGGTCTATTGCTGCCTCGGGCACCTTATGGTCGTTCTCCTGTGAGTCTAGAGTTTCGAATCCGACGCATAAATGATAGTTAATTGTAACGTTTAGGGCCTTGTAATGACGATGGAACACTCAAATTGCGTCGAGATTCAATACATCGGCCTCCAGCCGATTTGTCTCCAAGGGGTATATTGCTGTCTCGAGTACCGTATGAACTTCTCCTGTGAGTAGATTTTCGAATCCGACGCTAAAATGATAGTTAATTGTAACGTTCAGGGCCTTGTAATGACGATGGAACACTCAAATTGCGTCAAGAATCAATACATCGGTTTCCAGCCGACTTGTCCCCAAGGGTCTATTGCTGCCTCGGGCACCTTATGGTCGTTCTCCTGTGAGTCTAGAGTTTCGAATCCGACGCATAAATGATAGTTAATTGTAACGTTTAGGGCATTGTAATGACGATGGATCACTCAAATTGCGTCGAGATTCAATACATCGGCCTCCAGCCGACTTGTCTCCAAGGGTCTGTTGCTGCCTCGGGCACCTTATGGTCGTTCTCCTGTGAGTCTAGATTTTCGAATCCGACGCATAAATGATAGTTAATTGTAACGTTCAGGGACTCCTAAAGACGATGGAACACTCAAATTGCGTCGAGAGTCAATACATCGACCTCCAGTCGACTTGTATCCAAGGGGATATTGCAGTCTCGTGCACCATATGATCCTTCTCCTGTTAGTCGATTTTCGAATTCGACGCTAAAATGATAGTTAACTGTAACGTTCAGGGCCTCCTAATGCCGATGGAACACTCAAATCGCGTCGAGATTCAATACATCGGCCTCCAGCTGACTTGTCTCCAAGGGTCTATTGCTGCCTCGAGCACCTTATGGTCGTTCTCCTGTGAGTCTAGATTTTCGAATCCGACGCAATAATGACAGTTAATTGTAACGTTCAGGGCCTTGTAATGACGATGGAACACTCAAATTGCGTCAAGAATCAATACATCGGTTTCCAGCCTACTTGTCTCCAAGGGTCTATTGCTGCCTCGGGCACCTTATGGTCGTTCTCCTGTGAGTCTAGAGTTTCGAATCCGACGCATAAATGATAGTTAATTGTAACGTTTAGGGCCTTGTAATAACGATGGAACACTCAAATTGCGTCGAGATTCAATACATCGGCTTCCAGCCGACTTGTATCCAAGGGGATATTGCAGTCTCGTGCACCATATGATCCTTCTCCTGTTAGTAGATTTTCGAATTCGACGCTAAAATGATAGTTAACTGTAACGTTCAGGGCCTCCTAATGCCGATGGAACACTCAAATTGCGTCGAGATTCAATACATCGGCCTCCAGCCGACTTGTCTCCAAGGGTCTATTGCTGCCTCGAGCACCTTATGGTCGTTCTCCTGTGAGTCTAGATTTTCGAATCCGACGCAATAATGATAGTTAATTGTAACGTTCAGGGCCTTGTAATGACGATGGAACACTCAAATTGCGTCGAGATTCAATACATCGGCCTCCAGTCGATTTGTCTCCAAGGGGTATATTGCTGTCTCGAGCACCGTATGAACTTCTCCTGTGAGTAGATTTTCGAATCCGACGCTAAAATGATTGTTAATTGTAACGTTCAGGGCCTCCTAATGACGATGGAACACTCAAATTGCGTCAAGAATCAATACATCGGTTTCCAGCCGACTTGTCTCCAAGGGTCTGTTGCTGCCTCGGGCACCTTATGGTCGTTCTCCTGTGAGTTTAGATTATCGAATCCGACGCAAAAATGATAGTTAATTGTAACGTTTAGGGCCTCCTAATGACGATGGGACACTCAAATTGCGTCGAGATTCAATTCATCGGCCTCCAGCCGACTTGTCTCCAAGGGTCTATTGCTGCCTCGGGCACCTTGTGGTCGTTCTCCGGTGATTCTACGTTTTCGAATCCGACGCGAAACTCATAGTTAATTGTAACGTTCAGGGCCTCCGAATGACGATGGAGCACACAAATTGAGTCGAGATTCAATACATCGGCCTCCAGCCGACTTGTCTCCAAGGGTCTGTTGCTGCCTCGGGCACCTTATGGTCGTTCTCCTGTGAGTTTAGATTTTCGAATCCGACGCGAAACTGATAGTTAATTGTAAGGTTCAGGGCCTCCTAATGACGATGGAACACTCAAATGGCGTCGAGATTCAATACATCGGCCTCCAGCGGACTTGTCTCCAAGGGGATATTGCTGTCTCGAGCACCGTGTGAACTTCTCCTGTGAGTAGATTTTCGAATCCGACGCATAAATGATAGTTAATTGTAACGTTCAGGGCCTTCTAATGACGATGGGACACTCAAATTGCGTCGAGATTCAATACATCGGCCTCCAGCCGACTTGTCTCCAAGGGTCTAATGCTCCCTCGGGCACCTTATGGTCGTTTCTCCTGTGAGTCTAGATTTTCGAATCCGACGCAAAAATGATAGTTAACTGTAACGTTCAGGGCCTCCTAATGCCGATGGAACTCTCAAATTGCGTCGATATTCAATACATCAGCCTCCAGTCGATTTGTCTCCAAGGGGTATACTGCTGTCGCGAGCACCGTATGAACTTCTCCTGTGAGTAGATTTTTGAATCCAACGCAAAAATGATAGTGAATGGTAACGTTCAGCGCCTCCTAATGACGATAGAAGACACAAATTGCGTCGCGATCCAATACATCGTCCTCCAGCCGACTTGTCTCCAAGGGTCTATTGCTGCCTCGGGCACCTTAGGGTCGTTCTCCTGTGAGCCTAGATTTTCGAATCCGACGCAAAAATGATAGTTAATTGTAACGTTCAGGGCCTTGTAATGACGATGGAACACTCAAATTGCGTCAAGATTCAATACATCGGCCTCCAGCCGACTTGTCTCCAAGGGTCTGTTGCTGCCTCGGGCACCTTATGGTCGTTCTCCTGTGAGTTTAGATTATCGAATTCGACGCAAAAAGGATAGTTAATTGTAACGTTCAGGGACTCCTAAAGACGATGGAACACTCAAATTGCGTCGAGAGTCAATACATCGACCTCCAGTCGACTTGTATCCAAGGGGATATTGCAGTCTCGTGCACCATATGATCCTTCTCCTGTTAGTAGATTTTCGAATCCGACGCTAAAATGATAGTTAACTGTAACGTTCAGGGCCTCCTAATGCCGATGGAACTCTCAAATTGCGTCGATATTCAATACATCAGCCTGCAGTCGATTTGTCTCCAAGGGGTATACTGCTGTCGCGAGCACCGTATGAACTTCTCCTGTGAGTAGATTTTCGAATCCGACGCTAAAATGATAGTGAATAGTAACGTTCAGGGCCTTGTAATGACGATGGAACTCTCAAATTGCGTCGAGATTCAATACATCGTCCTCCAGCCGACTTGTCTCCATGGGGATATTACTGCCTCCGGCCTCTTATGTTCGCTCTCATTTGAGTCTAGATTTTCGAATCCGACTCGAAACTGATTATTAATTGTAACGTTCAGGGCTTCCTAATGACGATGGAACACTCAAATTGCCTCGATATTCAATACATCGGCATTCAGCCGATTTGTCTCCAAGGGTCTATTGCTGCCTCGGGCACCTTATGGTCGTTCTCCTGTGAGTCTAGATTTTCGTATCCGAGGCAAAAATGATAGTTAATTGTAACGTTCAGGGCCTTGTAATGACGATGGAACACTCAAATTGCGTCATGATTCAATACATCGGCCTCCAGCCGACTTGTCTCCAAGGGTCTGTTGCTGCCTCGGGCACCTTATGGTCGTTCTCCTGTGAGTTTAGATTTTCGAATCCGACGCGAAACTGATAGTTAATTGTAAGGTTCAGGGCCTCCTAATGACGATGGAACACTCAAATGGCGTCGAGATTCAATACATCGGCCTCCAGCGGACTTGTCTCCAAGGGGATATTGCGGTCTCGGGCACCATATTGTCGTTCTCCTGTGAGTCTAGATTTTCTAATCCGACGCTAAAATGATAGTGAATAGTAACGTTCAGCGCCTCCTGATTACGATAGAACTCTCAAATTGCGTCGAGATTCAATACATCGTCCTCCAGCCGACTTGTCTCCAAGGGTCTAATGCTGCCTCGGGCACCTTATGGTCGTTCTCCTGTGAGTTTAGATTATCGAATCCGACGCAAAAATGATAGTTAATTGTAACGTTTAGGGCCTTGCAATGACGATGGAACACTCAAATTGCGTCGAGATTCAATACATCGGCCTCCAGCCGACTTGTCACCAAGGGTCTATTGCTGCCTCGGGCACCATATTGTCGTTCTCCTGTGAGTCTAGATTTTCGAATCCGACGCAAAAATGATAGTTAATTGTAACGTTCAGGGCCTTGTAATGACGATGGAACACTCAAATTGCGTCAAGAATCAATACATCGGTTTCCAGCCTACTTGTCTCCAAGGGTCTATTGCTGCCTCGGGCACCTTATGGTCGTTCTCCTGTGAGTCTAGAGTTTCGAATCCGACGCATAAATGATAGTTAATTGTAACGTTTAGGGCCTTGTAATAACGATGGAACACTCAAATTGCGTCGAGATTCAATACATCGGCCTCCAGCCGACTTGTATCCAAGGGGATATTGCAGTCTCGTGCACCATATGATCCTTCTCCTGTTAGTAGATTTTCGAATTCGACGCTAAAATGATAGTTAACTGTAACGTTCAGGGCCTCCTAATGCCGATGGAACACTCAAATTGCGTCGAGATTCAATACATCGGCCTCCAGCCGACTTGTCTCCAAGGGTCTATTGCTGCCTCGAGCACCTTATGGTCGTTCTCCTGTGAGTCTAGATTTTCGAATCCGACGCAATAATGATAGTTAATTGTAACGTTCAGGGCCTTGTAATGACGATGGAACACTCAAATTGCGTCGAGATTCAATACATCGGCCTCCAGTCGATTTGTCTCCAAGGGGTATATTGCTGTCTCGAGCACCGTATGAACTTCTCCTGTGAGTAGATTTTCGAATCCGACGCTAAAATGATTGTTAATTGTAACGTTCAGGGCCTCCTAATGACGATGGAACACTCAAATTGCGTCAAGAATCAATACATCGGTTTCCAGCCGACTTGTCTCCAAGGGTCTGTTGCTGCCTCGGGCACCTTATGGTCGTTCTCCTGTGAGTTTAGATTATCGAATCCGACGCAAAAATGATAGTTAATTGTAACGTTTAGGGCCTCCTAATGACGATGGGACACTCAAATTGCGTCGAGATTCAATTCATCGGCCTCCAGCCGACTTGTCTCCAAGGGTCTATTGCTGCCTCGGGCACCTTGTGGTCGTTCTCCGGTGATTCTACGTTTCGAATCCGACGCGAAACTCATAGTTAATTGTAACGTTCAGGGCCTCCGAATGACGATGGAGCACACAAATTGAGTCGAGATTCAATACATCGGCCTCCAGCCGACTTGTCTCCAAGGGTTTGTTGCTGCCTCGGGCACCTTATGGTCGTTCTCCTGTGAGTTTAGATTTTCGAATCCGACGCGAAACTGATAGTTAATTGTAAGGTTCAGGGCCTCCTAATGACGATGGAACACTCAAATGGCGTCGAGATTCAATACATCGGCCTCCAGCGGACTTGTCTCCAAGGGGATATTGCTGTCTCGAGCACCGTATGAACTTCTCCTGTGAGTAGATTTTCGAATCCGACGCATAAATGATAGTTAATTGTAACGTTCAGGGCCTTCTAATGACGATGGGACACTCAAATTGCGTCGAGATTCAATACATCGGCCTCCAGCCGACTTGTCTCCAAGGGTCTATTGCTGCCTCGGGCACCTTATGGTCGTTCTCCTGTGGGTTTAGATTTTCGAATCCGACGAAAAACTGATAGTTAATTGTAACATTCAGGGCCTCCTAATGACGATGGAACACTCATTTGGCGTCGCGATCCAATACATCGTCCTCCAACCGACTTGTCTCCAAGGGTCAATAGCTGCCTCGGGCACCGTATGGTCGTTCCCCTGTGAGTCAACATTTTAGAATCCGACGCAAAACTGATAGTTAAATGCAATGCTCAGGGCCTCTTAAAGACGATGGAAAACTCAAATTGCGTCGAGAGTCAATACTTCTTCCTCCAGCCGACCTGTCTACAAGGGGATATTGCTGCCTCGGGCTCCATGTGGTCCGTCTCCTGTGAGTCTAGATTTTCGAATCCGACGCGAAACTGATAGTTAATTGTAAGGTTCAGGGCCTCCTAATGACGATGGAACACTCAAATTGCGTCGAGATTCAATACATCGGCCTCCAGCGGACTTGTCTCCAAGGGGATATTGCGGTCTCGGGCACCATATGATCCTTCTCCTGTGAGTCTAGATTTTCTAATCCGACGCTAAAATGATAGTGAATAGTAACGTTCAGCGCCTCCTGTTTACGATAGAACTCTCAAATTGCGTCGAGATTCAATACATCGTCCTCCAGCCGACTTGTCTCCAAGGGTCTAATGCTGCCTCGGGCACCTTATGATCGTTCTCCTGTGAGTTTAGATTATCGAATCCGACGCAAAAATGATAGTTAATTGTAACGTTTAGGGCCTTGCAATGACGATGGAACACTCAAATTGCGTCGAGATTCAATACATCGGCCTCCAGCCGACTTGTCTCCAAGCGTCTGTTGCTGCCTCGGGCACCTTGTGATCGTTCTGCTGTGAGTCTAGATTTTCGAACCCGACGCAAAACTGATTGTTAATTGTAACGTCCAGGGCCTTCTAATGACGATGGAACACTCAAATTGCGTCGAGATTCAATACATCGTCCTCCAGCCGACTTGTCACCAAGGGTCTATTGCTGCCTCGGGCACCTTATTGTCGATCTCCTGTGAGTCTAGATTTTCGAATCCGACGCAAAAATGATAGTTAATTGTAACGTTCAGGGCCTTGTAATGACGATGGAACACTCAAATTGCGTCAAGAATCAATACATCGGTTTCCAGCCGACTTGTCTCCAACGGTCTATTGCTGCCTCGGGCACCTTATGGTCGTTCTCCTGTGAGTCTAGAGTTTCGAATCCGACGCATAAATGATAGTTAATTGTAACGTTTAGGGCCTTGTAATGACGATGGAACACTCAAATTGCGTCGAGATTCAATACATCGGCCTCCAGCCGATTTGTCTCCAAGGGGTATATTGCTGTCTCGAGTACCGTATGAACTTCTCCTGTGAGTAGATTTTCGAATCCGACGCTAAAATGATAGTTAATTGTAACGTTCAGGGCCTTGTAATGACGATGGAACACTCAAATTGCGTCAAGAATCAATACATCGGTTTCCAGCCGACTTGTCCCCAAGGGTCTATTGCTGCCTCGGGCACCTTATGGTCGTTCTCCTGTGAGTCTAGAGTTTCGAATCCGACGCATAAATGATAGTTAATTGTAACGTTTAGGGCATTGTAATGACGATGGATCACTCAAATTGCGTCGAGATTCAATACATCGGCCTCCAGCCGACTTGTCTCCAAGGGTCTGTTGCTGCCTCGGGCACCTTATGGTCGTTCTCCTGTGAGTCTAGATTTTCGAATCCGACGCATAAATGATAGTTAATTGTAACGTTCAGGGACTCCTAAAGACGATGGAACACTCAAATTGCGTCGAGAGTCAATACATCGACCTCCAGTCGACTTGTATCCAAGGGGATATTGCAGTCTCGTGCACCATATGATCCTTCTCCTGTTAGTCGATTTTCGAATTCGACGCTAAAATGATAGTTAACTGTAACGTTCAGGGCCTCCTAATGCCGATGGAACACTCAAATCGCGTCGAGATTCAATACATCGGCCTCCAGCTGACTTGTCTCCAAGGGTCTATTGCTGCCTCGAGCACCTTATGGTCGTTCTCCTGTGAGTCTAGATTTTCGAATCCGACGCAATAATGACAGTTAATTGTAACGTTCAGGGCCTTGTAATGACGATGGAACACTCAAATTGCGTCAAGAATCAATACATCGGTTTCCAGCCTACTTGTCTCCAAGGGTCTATTGCTGCCTCGGGCACCTTATGGTCGTTCTCCTGTGAGTCTAGAGTTTCGAATCCGACGCATAAATGATAGTTAATTGTAACGTTTAGGGCCTTGTAATAACGATGGAACACTCAAATTGCGTCGAGATTCAATACATCGGCTTCCAGCCGACTTGTATCCAAGGGGATATTGCAGTCTCGTGCACCATATGATCCTTCTCCCGTTAGTAGATTTTCGAATTCGACGCTAAAATGATAGTTAACTGTAACGTTCAGGGCCTCCTAATGCCGATGGAACACTCAAATTGCGTCGAGATTCAATACATCGGCCTCCAGCCGACTTGTCTCCAAGGGTCTATTGCTGCCTCGAGCACCTTATGGTCGTTCTCCTGTGAGTCTAGATTTTCGAATCCGACGCAATAATGATAGTTAATTGTAACGTTCAGGGCCTTGTAATGACGATGGAACACTCAAATTGCGTCGAGATTCAATACATCGGCCTCCAGTCGATTTGTCTCCAAGGGGTATATTGCTGTCTCGAGCACCGTATGAACTTCTCCTGTGAGTAGATTTTCGAATCCGACGCTAAAATGATTGTTAATTGTAACGTTCAGGGCCTCCTAATGACGATGGAACACTCAAATTGCGTCAAGAATCAATACATCGGTTTCCAGCCGACTTGTCTCCAAGGGTCTGTTGCTGCCTCGGGCACCTTATGGTCGTTCTCCTGTGAGTTTAGATTATCGAATCCGACGCAAAAATGATAGTTAATTGTAACGTTTAGGGCCTCCTAATGACGATGGGACACTCAAATTGCGTCGAGATTCAATTCATCGGCCTCCAGCCGACTTGTCTCCAAGGGTCTATTGCTGCCTCGGGCACCTTGTGGTCGTTCTCCGGTGATTCTACGTTTTCGAATCCGACGCGAAACTCATAGTTAATTGTAACGTTCAGGGCCTCCGAATGACGATGGAGCACACAAATTGAGTCGAGATTCAATACATCGGCCTCCAGCCGACTTGTCTCCAAGGGTCTGTTGCTGCCTCGGGCACCTTATGGTCGTTCTCCTGTGAGTTTAGATTTTCGAATCCGACGCGAAACTGATAGTTAATTGTAAGGTTCAGGGCCTCCTAATGACGATGGAACACTCAAATGGCGTCGAGATTCAATACATCGGCCTCCAGCGGACTTGTCTCCAAGGGGATATTGCTGTCTCGAGCACCGTGTGAACTTCTCCTGTGAGTAGATTTTCGAATCCGACGCATAAATGATAGTTAATTGTAACGTTCAGGGCCTTCTAATGACGATGGGACACTCAAATTGCGTCGAGATTCAATACATCGGCCTCCAGCCGACTTGTCTCCAAGGGTCTATTGCTGCCTCGGGCACCTTATGGTCGTTCTCCTGTGGGTTTAGATTTTCGAATCCGACGAAAAACTGATAGTTAATTGTAACATTCAGGGCCTCCTAATGACGATGGAACACTCAAATTGCGTCGAGATTCAATACATCGTCCTCCAGCCGACTTGTCACCAAGGGTCTATTGCTGCCTCGGGCACCTTATTGTCGATCTCCTGTGAGTCTAGATTTTCGAATCCGACGCAAAAATGATAGTTAATTGTAACGTTTAGGGCCTTGCAATGACGATGGAACACTCAAATTGCGTCGAGATTCAATACATCGGCCTCCAGCCGACTTGTCTCCAAGCGTCTGTTGCTGCCTCGGGCACCTTGTGATCGTTCTGCTGTGAGTCTAGATTTTCGAACCCGACGCAGAACTGATTGTTAATTGTAACGTCCAGGGCCTTCTAATGACGATGGAACACTCAAATTGCGTCGAGATTCAATACATCGTCCTCCAGCCGACTTGTCACCAAGGGTCTATTGCTGCCTCGGGCACCTTATTGTCGATCTCCTGTGAGTCTAGATTTTCGAATCCGACGCAAAAATGATAGTTAATTGTAACGTTCAGGGCCTTGTAATGACGATGGAACACTAAAATTGCGTCAAGAATCAATACATCGGTTTCCAGCCGACTTGTCTCCAACGGTCTATTGCTGCCTCGGGCACCTTATGGTCGTTCTCCTGTGAGTCTAGAGTTTCGAATCCGACGCATAAATGATAGTTAATTGTAACGTTTAGGGCCTTGTAATGACGATGGAACACTCAAATTGCGTCGAGATTCAATACATCGGCCTCCAGCCGATTTGTCTCCAAGGGGTATATTGCTGTCTCGAGTACCGTATGAACTTCTCCTGTGAGTAGATTTTCGAATCCGACGCTAAAATGATAGTTAATTGTAACGTTCAGGGCCTTGTAATGACGATGGAACACTAAAATTGCGTCAAGAATCAATACATCGGTTTCCAGCTGACTTGTCTCCAAGGGTCTATTGCTGCCTCGAGCACCTTATGGTCGTTCTCCTGTGAGTCTAGATTTTCGAATCCGACGCAATAATGACAGTTAATTGTAACGTTCAGGGCCTTGTAATGACGATGGAACACTCAAATTGCGTCAAGAATCAATACATCGGTTTCCAGCCTACTTGTCTCCAAGGGTCTATTGCTGCCTCGGGCACCTTATGGTCGTTCTCCTGTGAGTCTAGAGTTTCGAATCCGACGCATAAATGATAGTTAATTGTAACGTTTAGGGCCTTGTAATAACGATGGAACACTCAAATTGCGTCGAGATTCAATACATCGGCCTCCAGCCGACTTGTATCCAAGGGGATATTGCAGTCTCGTGCACCATATGATCCTTCTCCTGTTAGTAGATTTTCGAATTCGACGCTAAAATGATAGTTAACTGTAACGTTCAGGGCCTCCTAATGCCGATGGAACACTCAAATTGCGTCGAGATTCAATACATCGGCCTCCAGCCGACTTGTCTCCAAGGGTCTATTGCTGCCTCGAGCACCTTATGGTCGTTCTCCTGTGAGTCTAGATTTTCGAATCCGACGCAATAATGATAGTTAATTGTAACGTTGAGGGCCTTGTAATGACGATGGAACACTCAAATTGCGTCGAGATTCAATACATCGGCCTCCAGTCGATTTGTCTCGAAGGGGTATATTGCTGTCTCGAGCACCGTATGAACTTCTCCTGTGAGTAGATTTTCGAATCCGACGCTAAAATGATTGTTAATTGTAACGTTCAGGGCCTCTTAATGACGATGGAACACTCAAATTGCGTCAAGAATCAATACATCGGTTTCCAGCCGACTTGTCTCCAAGGGTCTGTTGCTGCCTCGGGCACCTTATGGTCGTTCTCCTGTGAGTTTAGATTATCGAATCCGACGCAAAAATGATAGTTAATTGTAACGTTTAGGGCCTCCTAATGACGATGGGACACTCAAATTGCGTCGAGATTCAATTCATCGGCCTCCAGCCGACTTGTCTCCAAGGGTCTATTGCTGCCTCGGGCACCTTGTGGTCGTTCTCCGGTGATTCTACGTTTTCGAATCCGACGCGAAACTCATAGTTAATTGTAACGTTCAGGGCCTCCGAATGACGATGGAGCACACAAATTGAGTCGAGATTCAATACATCGGCCTCCAGCCGACTTGTCTCCAAGGGTCTGTTGCTGCCTCGGGCACCTTATGGTCGTTCTCCTGTGAGTTTAGATTTTCGAATCCGACGCGAAACTGATAGTTAATTGTAAGGTTCAGGGCCTCCTAATGACGATGGAACACTCAAATGGCGTCGAGATTCAATACATCGGCCTCCAGCGGACTTGTCTCCAAGGGGATATTGCTGTCTCGAGCACCGTATGAACTTCTCCTGTGAGTAGATTTTCGAATCCGACGCATAAATGATAGTTAATTGTAACGTTCAGGGCCTTCTAATGACGATGGGACACTCAAATTGCGTCGAGATTCAATACATCGGCCTCCAGCCGACTTGTCTCCAAGGGTCTATTGCTGCCTCGGGCACCTTATGGTCGTTCTCCTGTGGGTTTAGATTTTCGAATCCGACGAAAAACTGATAGTTAATTGTAACATTCAGGGCCTCCTAATGACGATGGAACACTCATTTGGCGTCGCGATCCAATACATCGTCCTCCAACCGACTTGTCTCCAAGGGTCAATAGCTGCCTCGGGCACCGTATGGTCGTTCCCCTGTGAGTCAACATTTTAGAATCCGACGCAAAACTGATAGTTAAATGTAATGCTCAGGGCCTCTTAAAGACGATGGAAAACTCAAATTGCGTCGAGAGTCAATACTTCTTCCTCCAGCCGACCTGTCTACAAGGGGATATTGCTGCCTCGGGCTCCATGTGGTCCGTCTCCTGTGAGTCTAGATTTTCGAATCCGACGCGAAACTGATAGTTAATTGTAAGGTTCAGGGCCTCCTAATGACGATGGAACACTCAAATTGCGTCGAGATTCAATACATCGGCCTCCAGCGGACTTGTCTCCAAGGGGATATTGCGGTCTCGGGCACCATATGATCCTTCTCCTGTGAGTCTAGATTTTCTAATCCGACGCTAAAATGATAGTGAATAGTAACGTTCAGCGCCTCCTGTTTACGATAGAACTCTCAAATTGCGTCGAGATTCAATACATCGTCCTCCAGCCGACTTGTCTCCAAGGGTCTAATGCTGCCTCGGGCACCTTATGGTCGTTCTCCTGTGAGTTTAGATTATCGAATCCGACGCAAAAATGATAGTTAATTGTAACGTTTAGGGCCTTGCAATGACGATGGAACACTCAAATTGCGTCGAGATTCAATACATCGGCCTCCAGCCGACTTGTCTCCAAGCGTCTGTTGCTGCCTCGGGCACCTTGTGATCGTTCTGCTGTGAGTCTAGATTTTCGAACCCGACGCAAAACTGATTGTTAATTGTAACGTTCAGGGCCTTCTAATGACGATGGAACACTCAAATTGCGTCGAGATTCAATACATCGTCCTCCAGCCGACTTGTCACCAAGGGTCTATTGCTGCCTCGGGCACCTTATTGTCGATCTCCTGTGAGTCTAGATTTTCGAATCCGACGCAAAAATGATAGTTAATTGTAACGTTCAGGGCCTTGTAATGACGATGGGACACTCAAATTGCGTCAAGAATCAATACATCGGTTTCCAGCCGACTTGTCTCCAACGGTCTATTGCTGCCTCGGGCACCTTATGGTCGTTCTCCTGTGAGTCTAGAGTTTCGAATCCGACGCATAAATGATAGTTAATTGTAACGTTTAGGGCCTTGTAATGACGATGGAACACTCAAATTGCGTCGAGATTCAATACATCGGCCTCCAGCCGACTTGTCACCAAGGGTCTATTGCTGCCTCGGGCACCTTATTGTCGATCTCCTGTGAGTCTAGATTTTCGGATCCGACGCAAAAATGATAGTTAATTGTAACGTTTAGGGCCTTGCAATGACGATGGAACACTCAAATTGCGTCGAGATTCAATACATCGGCCTCCAGCCGACTTGTCTCCAAGCGTCTGTTGCTGCCTCGGGCACCTTGTGATCGTTCTGCTGTGAGTCTAGATTTTCGAACCCGACGCAGAACTGATTGTTAATTGTAACGTCCAGGGCCTTCTAATGACGATGGAACACTCAAATTGCGTCGAGATTCAATACATCGTCCTCCAGCCGACTTGTCACCAAGGGTCTATTGCTGCCTCGGGCACCTTATTGTCGATCTCCTGTGAGTCTAGATTTTCGAATCCGACGCAAAAATGATAGTTAATTGTAACGTTCAGGGCCTTGTAATGACGATGGAACACTCAAATTGCGTCAAGAATCAATACATCGGTTTCCAGCCGACTTGTCTCCAACGGTCTATTGCTGCCTCGGGCACCTTATGGTCGTTCTCCTGTGAGTCTAGAGTTTCGAATCCGACGCATAGATGATAGTTAATTGTAACGTTTAGGGCCTTGTAATGACGATGGAACACTCAAATTGCGTCGAGATTCAATACATCGGCCTCCAGCCGATTTGTCTCCAAGGGGTATATTGCTGTCTCGAGTACCGTATGAACTTCTCCTGTGAGTAGATTTTCGAATCCGACGCTAAATGATAGTTAATTGTAACGTTCAGGGCCTTGTAATGACGATGGAACACTCAAATTGCGTCAAGAATCAATACATCGGTTTCCAGCCGACTTGTCCCCAAGGGTCTATTGCTGCCTCGGGCACCTTATGGACGTTCTCCTGTGAGTCTAGAGTTTCGAATCCGACGCATAAATGATAGTTAATTGTAACGTTTAGGGCCTTGTAATGACGATGGATCACTCAAATTGCGTCGAGATTCAATACATCGGCCTCCAGCCGACTTGTCTCCAAGGGTCTGTTGCTGCCTCGGGCACCTTATGGTCGTTCTCCAGTGAGTCTAGATTTTCGAATCCGACGCATAAATGATAGTTATTTGTAACGTTCAGGGACTCCTAAAGACGATGGAACACTCAAATTGCGTCGAGAGTCAATACATCGACCTCCAGTCGACTTGTATCCAAGGGGATATTGCAGTCTCGTGCACCATATGATCCTTCTCCTGTTAGTCGATTTTCGAATTCGACGCTAAAATGATAGTTAACTGTAACGTTCAGGGCCTCCTAATGCCGATGGAACACTCAAATTGCGTCGAGATTCAATACATCGGCCTCCAGCTGACTTGTCTCCAAGGGTCTATTGCTGCCTCGAGCACCTTATGGTCGTTCTCCTGTGAGTCTAGATTTTCGAATCCGACGCAATAATGACAGTTAATTGTAACGTTCAGGGCCTTGTAATGACGATGGAACACTCAAATTGCGTCAAGAATCAATACATCGGTTTCCAGCCTACTTGTCTCCAAGGGTCTATTGCTGCCTCGGGCACCTTATGGTCGTTCTCCTGTGAGTCTAGAGTTTCGAATCCGACGCATAAATGATAGTTAATTGTAACGTTTAGGGCCTTGTAATAACGATGGAACACTCAAATTGCGTCGAGATTCAATACATCGGCCTCCAGCCGACTTGTATCCAAGGGGATATTGCAGTCTCGTGCACCATATGATCCTTCTCCTGTTAGTAGATTTTCGAATTCGACGCTAAAATGATAGTTAACTGTAACGTTCAGGGCCTCCTAATGCCGATGGAACACTCAAATTGCGTCGAGATTCAATACATCGGCCTCCAGCCGACTTGTCTCCAAGGGTCTATTGCTGCCTCGAGCACCTTATGGTCGTTCTCCTGTGAGTCTAGATTTTCGAATCCGACGCAATAATGATAGTTAATTGTAACGTTCAGGGCCTTGTAATGACGATGGAACACTCAAATTGCGTCGAGATTCAATACATCGGCCTCCAGTCGATTTGTCTCGAAGGGGTATATTGCTGTCTCGAGCACCGTATGAACTTCTCCTGTGAGTAGATTTTCGAATCCGACGCTAAAATGATTGTTAATTGTAACGTTCAGGGCCTCCTAATGACGATGGAACACTCAAATTGCGTCAAGAATCAATACATCGGTTTCCAGCCGACTTGTCTCCAAGGGTCTGTTGCTGCCTCGGGCACCTTATGGTCGTTCTCCTGTGAGTTTAGATTATCGAATCCGACGCAAAAATGATAGTTAATTGTAACGTTTAGGGCCTCCTAATGACGATGGGACACTCAAATTGCGTCGAGATTCAATTCATCGGCCTCCAGCCGACTTGTCTCCAAGGGTCTATTGCTGCCTCGGGCACCTTGTGGTCGTTCTCCGGTGATTCTACGTTTTCGAATCCGACGCGAAACTCATAGTTAATTGTAACGTTCAGGGCCTCCGAATGACGATGGAGCACACAAATTGAGTCGAGATTCAATACATCGGCCTCCAGCCGACTTGTCTCCAAGGGTCTGTTGCTGCCTCGGGCACCTTATGGTCGTTCTCCTGTGAGTTTAGATTTTCGAATCCGACGCGAAACTGATAGTTAATTGTAAGGTTCAGGGCCTCCTAATGACGATGGAACACTCAAATGGCGTCGAGATTCAATACATCGGCCTCCAGCGGACTTGTCTCCAAGGGGATATTGCTGTCTCGAGCACCGTATGAACTTCTCCTGTGAGTAGATTTTCGAATCCGACGCATAAATGATAGTTAATTGTAACGTTCAGGGCCTTCTAATGACGATGGGACACTCAAATTGCGTCGAGATTCAATACATCGGCCTCCAGCCGACTTGTCTCCAAGGGTCTATTGCTGCCTCGGGCACCTTATGGTCGTTCTCCTGTGGGTTTAGATTTTCGAATCCGACGAAAAACTGATAGTTAATTGTAACATTCAGGGCCTCCTAATGACGATGGAACACTCATTTGGCGTCGCGATCCAATACATCGTCCTCCAGCCGACTTGTCTCCAAGGGTCTAATGCTGCCTCGGGCACCTTATGGTCGTTCTCCTGTGAGTTTAGATTATCGAATCCGACGCAAAAATGATAGTTAATTGTAACGTTTAGGGCCTTGCAATGACGATGGAACACTCAAATTGCGTCGAGATTCAATACATCGGCCTCCAGCCGACTTGTCTCCAAGCGTCTGTTGCTGCCTCGGGCACCTTGTGATCGTTCTGCTGTGAGTCTAGATTTTCGAACCCGACGCAAAACTGATTGTTAATTGTAACGTTCAGGGCCTTCTAATGACGATGGAACACTCAAATTGCGTCGAGATTCAATACATCGTCCTCCAGCCGACTTGTCACCAAGGGTCTATTGCTGCCTCGGGCACCTTATTGTCGATCTCCTGTGAGTCTAGATTTTCGAATCCGACGCAAAAATGATAGTTAATTGTAACGTTCAGGGCCTTGTAATGACGATGGGACACTCAAATTGCGTCAAGAATCAATACATCGGTTTCCAGCCGACTTGTCTCCAACGGTCTATTGCTGCCTCGGGCACCTTATGGTCGTTCTCCTGTGAGTCTAGAGTTTCGAATCCGACGCATAAATGATAGTTAATTGTAACGTTTAGGGCCTTGTAATGACGATGGAACACTCAAATTGCGTCGAGATTCAATACATCGGCCTCCAGCCGATTTGTCTCCAAGGGGTATATTGCTGTCTCGAGTACCGTATGAACTTCTCCTGTGAGTAGATTTTCGAATCCGACGCTAAAATGATAGTTAATTGTAACGTTCAGGGCCTTGTAATGACGATGGAACACTCAAATTGCGTCAAGAATCAATACATCGGTTTCCAGCCGACTTGTCCCCAAGGGTCCATTGCTGCCTCGGGCACCTTATGGTCGTTCTCCTGTGAGTCTAGAGTTTCGAATCCGACGCATAAATGATAGTTAATTGTAACGTTTAGGGCCTTGTAATGACGATGGATCACTCAAATTGCGTCGAGATTCAATACATCGGCCTCCAGCCGACTTGTCTCCAAGGGTCTGTTGCTGCCTCGGGCACCTTATGGTCGTTCTCCTGTGAGTCTAGATTTTCGAATCCGACGCATATATGATAGTTAATTGTAACGTTCAGGGACTCCTAAAGACGATGGAACACTCAAATTGCGTCGAGAGTCAATACATCGACCTCCAGTCGACTTGTATCCAAGGGGATATTGCAGTCTCGTGCACCATATGATCCTTCTCCTGTTAGTCGATTTTCGAATTCGACGCTAAAATGATAGTTAACTGTAACGTTCAGGGCCTGCTAATGCCGATGGAACACTCAAATTGCGTCGAGATTCAATACATCGGCCTCCAGCTGACTTGTCTCCAAGGGTCTATTGCTGCCTCGAGCACCTTATGGTCGTTCTCCTGTGAG
Organism: Schistocerca americana; assembly: GCF_021461395.2. NCBI lineage: Eukaryota > Metazoa > Arthropoda > Insecta > Orthoptera > Acrididae > Schistocerca > Schistocerca americana. The sequence goes on from NW_025726062.1 coordinate 116,310, forward strand.
TCTAGATTTTCGAATCCGACGCAATAATGACAGTTAATTGTAACGTTCAGGGCCTTGTAATGACGATGGAACACTCAAATTGCGTCGAGATTCAATACATCGGCCTCCAGTCGATTTGTCTCCAAGGGGTATTTTGCTGTCTCGAGCACCGTATGAACTTCTCCTGTGAGTAGATTTTCGAATCCGACGCTAAAATGATTGTTAATTGTAACGTTCAGGGCCTCCTAATGACGATGGAACACTCAAATAGCGTCAAGAATCAATACATCGGTTTCCAGCCGACTTGTCTCCAAGGGTCTGTTGCTGCCTCGGGCACCTTACGGTCGTTCTCCTGTGAGTTTAGATTATCGAATCCGACGCAAAAATGATAGTTAATTGTAACGGTTAGGGCCTCCTAATGACGATGGGACACTCAAATTGCGTCGAGATTCAATTCATCGGCCTCCAGCCGACTTGTCTCCAAGGGTCTATTGCTGCCTCGGGCACCTTATGGTCGTTCTCCGGTGATTCTACGTTTTCGAATCCGACGCGAAACTCATAGTTAATTGTAACGTTCAGGGCCTCCGAATGACGATGGAGCACACAAATTGAGTCGAGATTCAATACATCGGCCTCCAGCCGACTTGTCTCCAAGGGGATATTGCTGTCTCGGGCCTCTTATGTTCGCTCTCATGTGAGTCTAGATTTTCGAATCCGACGCGTAACTGATTGTTAATTGTAACGTTCAGGGCCTCCTAATGACGATGGAACTCTCAAATTGCGTCGAGATTCAATACATCGTCCTCCAGCTGATTTGTCTCCAAGGGTCTATTGCTTCCTCGGGCACCTTATGGTCGTTCTCCTATGAGTCTAGATTTTCGAATCCGACGCAAAAAATGATAGTTAATTGTAACGTTCAGGGCCTTCTAATGACGATGGAACACTCAAATTGCGTCGAGATTCAATACATCGTCCTCCAGCCGACTTGTCTCCAAGGGTCTGTTGTTGCCTCGGGCACCTTATGGTCTTTCTCCTGTGAGTTTAGATTATCGAATCCGACGCAAAAATGATAGTTAATTTGTAACGTCCCCTTTGAACAATTATACAAGACTGTGCTTAAACTGACACACAATATTTTGTTAGCGCAACGCAATCTGACTTTCAAAATTCCCTACAAAAGAATGGCCCTGACTAACATTAAACTATACCTTTCACAAATCACTTACCTCACAAAAATCTTCGCTGCTCAAGCTACTGCAATACAGCGAGCGCCACTACTGCCAGCTAAATAAAAGATTCAAACTATGGAAGGCACTAACTACTGATAGGGATAGTTAGCAAATGAAAGATATTAGTAGAGAACAAATAATGTATTTACCTTGATATCATCATATATAAATATAGCAGTTCATGCCAAATTACAAAACTCCGCCATCTCTCTCCCCACATCCACCACTGCTGGCGGCTCACCTCCAACTGCGCAACGCTACGCGCTGTTCACAGCCAGCTGCCTCTGCCCAACACTACAATGGCAGTATTACGACAATGCAAAGCAGACACAGACTGCCCACAGCACAGCCAGTGATTGTCATACAGAGGTGGCGTTACCAATAAAAAACCTAAACAGCCTACTTACATAGAGAAAACATAAACAGCCTACTTACATAGCCCCCATGCTCCCCACAAAAATTTTTACAAATGGTGTTGGGCACTGGCCAATACAGATTTGACAAAAATTTTTCACAATTACAGTAACAAAGATATAAAATGCACACACTTATTAATATTATGTTGGTCAAAAGATCAAAATTTCTCACAGTCCATAAAGACAGTCCACATTGTGCATCACAGTAAAAATGCAGAGTTTTTCTCAAAGTCCAAGCAGTAAAAGAAAATGCACATAGAAGTAGTGGATTTCCATGCAGTCTTGAAGAAGTATTGTTGACCTTCCAACGGAAAGACAGTGCTGACTCTTGACATGCAGACAAGTATTGGTCCACAACAGAGCAAACCCACAGCAGAGTCAGTCGAAGTTTTGATGAACATTGGTAGGTAGGTCATCACAGAGCAGACCCACTGGAGTCCTGGTAGAGATTGTGGTATTGGTGGGCCACCAGAGGTGCAGACCCACTGCAGTCCTTGTAGAAATAATGGCATTGGTAGGTCATTATAGATGCAGACCCACTGTAGTCCTTGTAGAGATAATGGTATTGGTGGGCCACCAGAGGTGCAGACCCACTGGAGTCCTTGTAGAGACGGCCAGCAGCCATCTGTTGCGACTGTGCAGGTGCACAATCACCCTTGAAGAGTCTTGCGGAGAATATAGCAAGTCCATAAACCACCACTTGTGCACTCACAAAGTTTTTGGAATTGTCCTTAGAACCAGCAATGCTGTTATCCAGTCCCTTGCTGAATTATTAACACATGTGCAAACACTATCAGTCCCTACTTCTCACATATTGTCCATATACGATGACCAACAGAAACGTGTGCAGTGAAATGTAACTTACAAGTTAATAATATCATGAACTGGTGACAATTACAATTTTATAACAGAAGAATACAATAACAAAGGTACAAAATACATCATTAAAGAACATAACAATACAGATAACATTTGTAGTACAGGCTTTACAAAAGAATCGAACTAACATAGACATCAGTGTTACAGGAATTATGACATGAGTACGTACATAGAAGATCCGAATAATTACTGAAACATCAACTTCACACATGAGCATTTAAACAGAATAAATAATGTGTAAGCATATTTATAAGGTAAATAACATATTATGAATGCCAATTATATTTGAGGATAACAGTATTCCTCATCATAGTGAATGTAGCTTAATATTAATAGAAGAAAAAATTCTATGAAACTGCACAGAGACAGGAAGAAAACAAATACACAAGGGTACACAAACATATAGTGGGATAACACAAAAGGAAAGGACAGGTTTCGTTTTCAGTATAACATTTGGTACTGCAGTCCATCCCAAAACTTCATTCTATAGATCTTTCGTCTTATTTCAACCTTTGCTTCCACCAAAAAAATCTTATCCAAGCATGCTTTCTGTATTCTGTTCATATGTCTTTCAAAATAATTATTTCTGATTGTACAATACTCATTTGGGCCCAAATCCTTTTTATATAACTTCGCAATGCATTCTTTACCTATTCTCCATAGTCAGTTTCTCATATAGTCTACCCCCTCTTAAGCTAACTTAAATCTACTGAGCTCAGATGCTAAACTAAGGGACGAGTCAATCCAGCAGCACATAAAACAATTATTATAAACAGCAATGAAAAAAATGGAAAATTGCAAAGCAAGCTACAGTATAAATTAGCAAAAGTCAAATTCAATAACACTATGCCTGGCAAACAGCAGCAACTTATACCTAAACATGACATAGCGCAAGCAGAAAAAATATTACACTAAAATGGCCATGTCTAATACCTATGTCACATCTTAACATTAGAGTGATGCATCACAATTTATTCTACAAAAGAAATTACCAAGTACTTGAAAAGAAAATTATGTGTTACTGTTATTAGTTCCTTCTTATTGTTCTTTCGTTTCCAAGTGCTCCTTTTTTTAAAGAATGTGGATCAAAAAATTATTATTTAATAGATCTGTTGACAGAAAGTGTTCACATTAGCAAATGCATTTCATTTTATAAAAGCAATGCTGCAACACAGCTGAAAAACAGGTATCAAATGAAATAAGCAATTACGCAAACCAAAGCATAAAAATATCATTCAATAGTCATGTGACATTTCATAAGTTAGTAGAAATTCTCTCAACTTTCGTAGAAAGACGCTTGTCGTAATCAGGTGTGCAGATGTACGAATATTTCCCATCAATTCATAAGCATTTCAGTAATTAGCACAAAGTGCGAGTAATCATATGTTTTCAAGTAACGAGGGTGTCGCATTAGCGATGAAAGGCACACCCTAATGGCTTGTTCTCCAGGTGTTTGACACAGCTGTGTGCCCACAACGCATTACAAAAATCATATGTGGTTAATGGCGTCCCCTTTTTTTTCTACCTGTGCCGCTGAAAAGGGCTCGCAATAATGGCTTTTTCTCCAGGCGTCTGACACAGCTGGGTGCCCGCGACGCATTACGTGCAGGTGGTCACTTAACTTTCGTACGGAAATATTTACGACAGCACTACCGTGGTAGTCTCATATAAAAATATTTCACAGGTCAAGAATTAGCGTTGCAAATCTGTAGAAACAAAATCCTATAAATATAAGTGTCCAAAAAAAATATTCGTCAGCATTGTGATACAGTCACACATTTCATAACTCTTAAAGTACGATTCTTGGTTTCCAACAACCTTTTCCACAAATCAGAGTCCCTAATCACTATTCATTACTCCTTACCTTATTACACATATACGTATCCATCGACACTCGTCAATATTTCGTCATTATAAATATGAAGCATAATCAAATAACTCATATAGTAGCCTCAGCCTATTAATCGTAAACATACCTCAGCAGCATAATACACATCGTCGTCGTAAAAATAACATCATAACACCTGAGTCAAATCTCAAAATCGTCGTAGCTTCCTCCAATAATTAAAAAAAATTCTCTGCTCATGTCAAAAGTGTCATCTGCCTCAAACGTACTTTAAAAATCATAATCCCTTTACCAAATACATCATTCAAAGCTCTCATAGTATCACAATGGTTCCGAAAAATTATGAACAGTTTCACAAAGTACAGACAAAATACAGTTTCATAAGTGTGAAGTTATCCAGCTGTGTAATTACGTAAACATCTGTCACTGACGTAGTAAAAAAATGTTTATCTCTCAGTTAAATGATCAGATAGCTGTGTAATTTGTGTGTTAGAGAAATATGGTACCGATGTGTAAAGTTGTATAAGCAAATACCATATTAGCTAGGGTTCCTTGTGGTTGCCACACACATGGTACACAAAGTAAGCGTGTACCCCCCTGAGGATTAATGTAATTATACCCTCAGGTGTTACAGATTACACCAATGGAATGAAATATATCACGGAAAACTTTCTTTGTAATTCAAAAATCTTTAAAAATAGATGTTTTAAGTATAAAATTGATCACTGAAATGCGTGTCCTGTAGCGCTAAATGTGCATCTTGTTGTAAGATAATCTCTGTGTAAGTGTCGTAGTTATTTTCCTCCGAAAGCTAAGTTCTGCAGAAGTCGATGTACTTACCTCATGATAAACAAAAGTGAAATGCTTTATGTATAGATATCTTGGTTATTACGCTTATTGCCATGATGAAGAAAGTACTGTGCTGTAACGTATTGTTGTGCTACGGAAAAGGCAGTCTCATGTAGCTATACCACAAAAGTTACTACTAAAACATATTTTACTTTGCAGAAGAATTCAAAAAAACTGTGCAGATATAAAGCAGATACAGCACACAAGCAACAATGTAAATTGTGTCACACATTAGTAGCGTCGTGATATAATTGTGTAGCTGTCAAAGAAACCAAGTGCTAACGCATATTTAATCCCACAAAAAGTATTTGAAATAAAGAATGTCTTTTCAAGTAAACCAAAATGTTACATGAAAATCTCATTAGCAGTGCCGGTATATGTTCTAAGTATGTGACCCTGATAGTTGTTACGTAATCAAGCAACTAACAAGCAAGAATGTACAAATACAACACTGAGTCGTCTGTTCACTATAACAATGCAATCGTAATTTCTGTTTAAAAATGTTCCCTAGGTTCTAGACTGGATATTTAACTTCAAACATTGTTGTATGTTAACAGATTCTAAGTCTGACAAAGCATATTAGTAATGTGAAGCAAAAAATTTTATGACAAAGACTAAGTTAAAAAGCAGATTATCTTTCAATAAACGGTTTTACATGTGAAATGTGGTGTAAACCATTACTCTTCCTAGTACGCAGAATTTCAACTTGAATGCAATTATCATGCGGTATTCGTCCGTAAAGAATACTGGAATCTTGCTCAAGGTTAGCGTCAATGTTATTTTTCTCTGAGCCAGCCGGCGCACGCGGCTGCCTGCGGTGTGAGTCATTGTCTGTTTCTTTGTTGGCGCGCGTCGTTATTGGGATTAGGAGACCTAACTTCTACAAATTCACCGTGACGAGAGGGCCCTGCTCTGTTTGAATCCCGCCAGTTCTGATGCAATTGACGTCTGTCGTTATGATCATATCGTCTGTCGTCATTTCGGTAGAATCCGTAGTTTCTTCCTTGTCGGTCACGTGGTGGAGAATTTCTCCCTGAATCGTAACTCCGCGCTGAACTGTTGCGTCTGAAGTTATTCTGTCTCCCCTGGTAATAATTATTTTGGTTCCCATATTGTCTGTTTCTCTGATTGTCTCTGTGATAGTCATTACTGCGGAGAGGTGATCTTTCCCTGTAATTATTACTACTCTGCCAACGGTTGTAATACGGGTGGTGTCTGTTTCGGTCACGATTTGTGTTGTGAGAATAGCCTTGTCGCGTCCAGTTATTATTTCTTTCATCGCGGAATTGCGACTGATGTGATCTGTAATTGTTGTGCTCCTGGTTTCGCGTTCCGCGATTGTCAGTGTCAATTTCTAATTCTTGTAAGAGTCCCTGAAATGCTTCAATGTCGTCCTTGCAACGTCCTGCCAAAATAATATGTCGTAAATGTTCAGGCAATTTGATTAAGCAAATGCGGATGAGTTCTGAGGGGCTGTATGGGTTTGAAAGATACTGATTCTTATGCAACATGTCTTCAAAATATTTCACAAGACTGGAAAATTCAGATTGTTCGAAATGTTTCATCATTATGATGCTATGTTTTACACGGTCTTGTGTGGCTTGAGACCAATATGCTGAGAGGAAGGCATGGTAAAACTCTCCTTCACTGTGGCAATCGTGAATTACCGATCGCATTCTTACAGCTGGTTCATTCTCTAAGTAGCCACACATAAATTCTAATCTGTGTTCCAACGACCAGTTGGGAGGAAAACAATGAGAGAATTGATGGAGCCATGCTTGTGGATGAATGTCGTTGCCAGAATTCTTAAATGTTTTGAATTTACGGGTAGTAATGAACAGCTTATAGTCAAAATCATCATGTCGGCGAGTCGCATATCGGTCATTGTTAGGTCGTGTCGGCCGTTCCATCTCAAAATTCGGTGCACATTGCCAATTTCTTTCATAACTTCCGAAATGCCCTGTGTTATTATTTTGTGGTTGTTCCGTATTTCTAAGTCCCTCTTCCCGTATTGGGGCGCGAGTATCCTCTGAAATACGTAATTCTTGTATTACCTGTGTCAGCTGATCTTGTACTTCCCGGATTTCTCTTTGGTGTTGTGTATTAATCTGATTCTGATTTTGTTTGAATTTCCTAATTTGTTCGCACTCTTCAGTGTCAGTGAAGGCTACAGGTCTTGTGTCATTCAGATCATCATCTACCTTTGTAGATAAGTTAGTGACCTGATCCGAAAGTTCGGCTACTTTCTCCGATAGTGAACACATTTCCTCAGTGTGTTTTTCTGAACCAAGTTTCAGAGTGTCCATTTGTGTTGAAATCGTATCTACTGTGTTTTTTAAGTTTTCTTGACTTTTTGCAAGTTGCGTAACCGAATCGGTAGATGCAACTGCATCAATTTTAGCTTGCAAGGTGTTGTGATTTTCATGAACAATAGTTTGCAGTTCTTTTATGGCTGCTTCGTGATTCTGTAATGCATTTTCATGACGCGAAAAAATAGGTTGAAAATGCTCACAAATTTGAGTTTTTACGTCATTACAGACTTTTTGACATTTCGATTCAATGTTATGTAACTCAGCAGTTAAATCCTCACGTGTTTGTTCGAGAGTTTGTTCCAATGAGTCTAACTTTTTGAGATTTTGTTGCACTGTGTCTAACTTTTTGAGATTTTGTTCCACTGTGTCTAACTGTTGCTGTGTTTGTCTCTGGTGTTGTTCCATTGTGTCTAACTTTTCAAGCTTTTGCTGTGTTTGTCTCTGATTTTGTTCCATTTGTTGCATTAATTGCAATAATAATGTATTAGTGTCTGGAATCTGTTTCTCTACGCTTTTCGGCAGTGCATTTGCACCGGCAACATTCACATTTTGACAAGCAGAAAATGTGTCTTGACTTATTTGAGAAAACGGTGATGACCCAAAACCTGAATCTACAGTATTTGCGAAATTGTGTCCTGTCATTTCGGATTCCTGAGGCGAGCTGTTGCCGACCGATCGATCGAAAATGCTTCCCTGTTCACTACCTGTTTCACTGTCTACACCATTGTTTGCAGCCCGCTCCATTTCCCTATGCACGATTACCAAATTACTACTTTGAACATCAGTTAATTCATTACTCGGTGGCGCTAACACACTGCCTTCGTCTTCACTGTCATTTCTCAGTTTACTTTGGAGCCTAGTATTACGTTTTTCACACGCCATTATTGTCACAGTATTTCACACGACAACACAGAAAAACACAATTTGAAGAGCAAAAATAAGAGAACACATTAACATAACACTGAAAATTATATCTAGTTAATTACAGCTGCGAAATACTTGGTGCAAATCTATATGCATGCCACAACTGTTTTACTGTACAACAATGAAAGGCTACAACTACAAAGGAGATTCTCTCTACAATTACGCGCTAGCAATAAACAAAAGCTACACTAAATACACAAACTACAAGAAAAAATCAGAAGATTCCAGTGAGATATCCTAGGCTAAGGGTCGACATATGAAACGTCCCCTTTGAACAATTATACAAGACTGTGCTTAAACTGACACACAATATTTTGTTAGCGCAACGCAATCTGACTTTCAAAATTCCCTACAAAAGAATGGCCCTGACTAACATTAAAGTATACCTTTCACAAATCACTTACCTCACAAAAATCTTCGCTGCTCAAGCTACTGCAATACAGCGAGCGCCACTACTGCCAGCTAAATAAAAGATTCAAACTATGGAAGGCACTAACTACTGATAGGGATAGTTAGCAAATGAAAGATATTAGTAGAGAACAAATAATGTATTTACCTTGATATCATCATATATAAATATAGCAGTTCATGCCAAATTACAAAACTCCGCCATCTCTCTCCCCACATCCACCACTGCTGGCGGCTCACCTCCAACTGCGCAACGCTACGCGCTGTTCACAGCCAGCTGCCTCTGCCCAACACTACAATGGCAGTATTACGACAATGCAAAGCAGACACAGACTGCCCACAGCACAGCCAGTGATTGTCATACAGAGGTGGAGTTACCAATAAAAAACCTAAACAGCCTACTTACATAGAGAAAACATAAACAGATTACTTACAAATTGTAACGTTCAGGGCCTCCTATTGGCGATGGAACACTCAAATTGCGTCGAGAGTCAATACATCGTCCTTCAGTCGACTTGTATCCAAGGGGATATTGCAGTCTCGTGCACCATATGATCCTTCTCCTGTCAGTAGATTTTCGAATCCGACGCAAAACTGATAGTTCATTATAACGTTCAGGGCGACCTAATGACGATGGATCACTCAAATTGCCTCGATATTCAATACATCGGCCTCCAGTCGATTTGTCTCCAAGGGGTATATTGCTATCTCGAGCACCGTATGAACTTCTCCTGTGAGTCTAGATTTTCGAATCCGACGCAAAAACGATAGTTAATTGCAACGTTCAGGGCCTCCTATTAGCGATGGAACACTCAAATTGCGTCGAGATTCAATACATCGGCCTCCAGCCGACTTGTCTCCAAGGGTCTATTGCTGCCTCGGGCATTTTATGGTCGTTCTCCTGTGAGTTTAGATTATCGAATCCGACGCAAAAATGATAGTTAATTGTAACGTTTAGGGCCTCCTAATGACGATGGAACACTCAAATTGCGTCGATATTCAATACATCGGCCTCCAGTCGATTTGTCTCCAAGGGGTATATTGCTGTCTCGAGCACCGTATGAACTTCTCCTGTGAGTACATTTTCGAATCCGACGCTAAAATGATAGTTAATTGTAACGTTCAGGGCCTTGTAATGACGATGGAACACTCAAATTGCGTCGAGACTCAATACATCGGCCTCCAGCCGACATGTCTCCAAGGGTCTGTTGCTGCCTCGGGCACCTTATGGTCGTTCTCCTGTGAGTTTAGATTATCGAATCCGACGCAAAAATGATAGTTAATTGTAACGTTTAGGGCCTCCTAATGACGATGGAACACTCAAATTGCGTCGAGATTCAATACATCGGCCTCCAGCCGACTTGTCTCCAAGGGGATATTGCTGTCCCGGGCACAATATGATCCTTCACCTGTGAGTCTAGATTTTCGAATCCGACGCGAAACTGATTGTTAATTGTAACGTTCAGGGCCACCTAATGACGATTGAACACTCAAATTGAGTCGAGATTCAATACATCGACCTCCAGCCGACTTGTCTCCAAGGGGATATTGCTGCCTCGGGCTCCATGTGGTCCGTCTCCTGTGAGTCTAGATTTTCGAATCCGACGCGAAACTGATAGTTAATTCTAACGTTCAGGGCCTCCTAATGACGATGGAACACTCAAATTGCGTCGAGATTCAATACATCGTCCTCCAGCCGACTTGTCTCCAAGGGTCTAATGCTGCCTCGGGCACCTTATGGTCGTTTCTCCTGTGAGTCTAGATTTTCGAATCCGACGCTAAAATGATAGTTGACTGTAACATTCGGGGCCTCCTAATGCCGATGGAACACTCAAATTGCGTCGAGATTCAATACATCGGCCTCCAGCTGACTTGTCTCCAAGGGTCTATTGCTGCCTCGGGCACCTTATGGTCGTTCTCCTGTGAGTCTAGATTTTCGAATCCGACGCTAAACTCATAGTTAATTGTAACGTTCAGGGCCTCCTAATGACGATGGAACTCTCAAATTGCGTCGAGATTCAATACATCAGCCTCCAGCCGACTTGGCTCCAAGGGTCTGTTGCTGCCTCGGGCACGTTATGGTCGTTCTCCTGTGAGTATAGATTGTCGAATCCGTCGCAAAAATGATAGTTAATTGTAACGTTCAGGGCCTTCTAATGACGATGGAACTCTCAAATTGCGACGAATTTCAATACATCGGCCTCCAGCCGACTTGTCTCCAAGGGGATATCGCTGCCTCGGGCACCACATGGTCCGTCTCCGGTGATTCTACGTTTTCGAATCCGACGCAAAAATGATAGTTAATTGTAACGTTTAGGGCCTCCTAATGACGATGGAACACTCAAATTGCGTCGATATTCAATACGTCGGCCTCCAGCCGACTTGTCTCCAAGGGTCTAATGCTGCCTCAGGCACCTTAAGGTCGTTCTCTTGTAAGTCTAGATTTTCGAATCCGACGCAAAAATGATAGTTAATTGTAACGTTCAGGGACTCCTAAAGACGATGGAACACTCAAATTGCGTCGAGATTCAATACATCGTCCTCTAGCCGACTTGTCCCCAAGGGTCTATTGCTGCCTCGGGCCCCTTATGGTCGTTCTCCTGTGAGTCTAGATTTTCGAATCCGACGCAAAAATGATAGTTAATTGTAACGTTCAGGGCCTCCTATTGGCGATGGAACACTCAAATTGCGTCGAGATTCAATTCATCGGCCTCCAGTCGATTTGTCTCCAAGGGGTATATTGCTGTCTCGAGCACCGTATGAACTTCTCCTGTGATTAGATTTTCGAATCCGACGCGAAACTGATAGTTAATTGCAAGGTTAAGGGCCGTGTAATGACGATTGAACACTCAAATTGCGTCGAGATTCAATACATCGGCCTCCAGCGGACTGGTCTCCAAGGGGATATTGCTGCCTCGGGCACCTTATGGTCGTTCTCCTGTGAGTTTAGATTGTCGAATCCGTCGCAAAAATGATAGTTAATTGTAACGTTCAGGGCCTTCTAATGACGATGGAACTCTCAAATTGCGTCGAATTTCAATACATCGGCCTCCAGCCGACTTGTCTCCAAGGGGATATCGCTGCCTCGGGCACCACATGGTCCGTCTCCGGTGATTCTAAGTTTTCGAATCCGACGCAAAACTCATAGTTAATTGTAACGTTCAGGGGCTCCTAATGCCGATGGAACACTCAAATTGCGTCGAGATTCAATACATCGTCCTCCAGCCGACTTGTCTCCAAGGGTCTATACCTGCCTCGGGCACCTTATGGTCGTTCTCCTGTGAGTCTAGATTTTCGAATCCGACGCAAAAATGATAGTTAATTGCAACATTCAGGGCCTTGTAATGTCTATGGAACACTCAAATTGCGTCGAGAATCAATACATCGGCCTCCAGCCGACTTGTCTCCAAGGGTCTGTTGCTGCCTCGTGCACCTTATGTTCGTTCTCCTGTGAGTCTAGATTTTCGAATCCGACGCAAAAATGATAGTTAATTGTAACGTTCAGGGCCTTGTAATGACGATGGAACACTCAAATTGCGTCGAGATTCAATACATCGGCCTCCAGCCGACTTGTCTCCAAGTGTCTAATGCTGCCTCGGGCACATTATGGTCGTTCTCCTGTGAGTTTAGATTATCGAATCCGACGCAAAAATGATAGTTAATTGTAAGGTTTAGGGCCTCCTAATGACGATGGAACACTCAAATTGCGTCGCGATTCAATACATCGTCCTCCAGCCGATTTGTCTCCAAGGGGATATTGCTGCCTCGGGCACCAAATGGTCCGTCTGGTGTGAGTCCAAATTTTCGAATCCGACGAAAAACTGATAGTTAATTGTAGCATTCAGGGCCTCCTAATGACGATGGAACACTCAAATTGCGTCGCTATCCAATACATCGTCCCCCAGCCGACTTGTCTCCAAGGGTCTAATGCTGCCTCGGGCACCTTATGGTCGTTCTCTTGTAAGTCTAGATTTTCGAATCCGACGCAAAAATGATAGTTAATTGTAACGTTCAGGGCCTCCTAATGACGATGTAACTCTCAAATTACGTCGAGATTCAATACATCCTCCTCCAGCCGACTTGTCTCCAAGGGTCTATTGCTGCCTCGGGCACCTTATGGTCGTTCTCCTGTGAGTCTAGATTTTCGAATCCGACGCAAAAATGATAGTTAATTGTAACGTTCAGGGCCTTCTAATGACGATGGTACACTCAAATTGCGTCGAGATTCAATACATCGGCCTCCAGCGGACTTGTCTCCAAGGGTCTGTTGCTGCCTCGGGCACCTTATGGTCGTTCTCCTGTGAGTTTAGATTATCGAATCGGACGCAAAAATGATAGTTAATTGTAACGTTCAGGGCCTCCTAAGGCCGATGGAACACTCAAATTGCGTCGAGATTCAATACATCGGGCTCCAGCCGACTTGTCTCCAAGGGGATATTGCTGTCTCGGGCACCATATGATCCTTCTCCTGTGAGTCTAGATTTTCGAATCCGACGCAAAAATGATAGTGAATAGTTGCGTTCAGGGCCTCGTAATGACGATAGAAGACTCAAATTGCGTCGAGATTCAATACATCGTCCTCCAGCCGATTTGTCTCCAAGGGGATATTGGTGCCTCGGGCACCAAATGGTCCGTCTGCTGTGAGTCTAGATTTTCGAAACCGACGAAAAACTGATAGTTAATTGTAACATTCAGGGCCTCCTAATGACGATGGAACACTCACATTGCGTCGCGATCCAATACTGCGACCTCCAGCCGACTTGTCTCCAAGGGTCTAATGCTGCCTCGGGCACCTTACGGTCGTTTCTCCTGTGAGTCTAGATTTTCGAATCCGACGCTAAAATGATAGTTAACTGTAACATTCGGGGCCTCCTAATGCCGATGGAACACTCAAATTGCGTCGAGATTCAATACATCGGCCTCCAGCTGACTTGTCTCCAAGGGTCTATTGCTGCCTCGGGCACCTTATGGTCGTTCTCCTGTGAGTCTAGATTTTCGAATCCGACGCAAAACTCATAGTTAATTGTAACGTTCAGGGCCTCCTAATGACGATGGAACTCTCAAATTGCGTCGAGATTCAATACATCAGCCTCCAGCCGACTTGGCTCCAAGGGTCTGTTGCTGCCTCGGGCACGTTATGGTCGTTCTCCTGTGAGTTTAGATTGTCGAATCCGTCGCAAAAATGATAGTTAATTGTAACGTTCAGGGCCTTCTAATGACGATGGAACTCTCAAATTGCGTCGAATTTCAATACATCGGCCTCCAGCCGACTTGTCTCCAAGGGGATATTGCTGCCTCGGGCACCACATGGTCCGTCTCCGGTGATTCTACGTTTTCGAATCCGACGCAAAAATGATAGTTAATTGTAACGTTTAGGGCCTCCTAATGACGATGGAACACTCAAATTGCGTCGATATTCAATACGTCGGCCTCCAGCCGACTTGTCTCCAAGGGTCTAATGCTGCCTCAGGCACCTTAAGGTCGTTCTCTTGTAAGTCTAGATTTTCGAATCCGACGCAAAAATGATAGTTAATTGTAACGTTCAGGGACTCCTAAAGACGATGGAACACTCAAATTGCGTCGAGATTCAATACATCGTCCTCTAGCCGACGTGTCTCCAAGGGTCTATTGCTGCCTCGGGCACCTTATGGTCGTTCTCCTGTGAGTCTAGATTTTCGAATCCGACGCAAAAATGATAGTTAATTGTAACGTTCAGGGCCTCCTATTGGCGATGGAACACTCAAATTGCGTCGAGATTCAATTCATCGGCCTCCAGTCGATTTGTCTCCAAGGGGTATATTGCCGTCTCGAGCACCGTATGAACTTCTCCTGTGAGTAGATTTTCGAATCCGACGCGAAACTGATAGTTAATTGCAAGGTTAAGGGCCTTGTAATGACGATTGAACACTCAAATTGCGTCGAGATTCAATACATCGTCCTCCAGCGGACTGGTCTCCAAGGGGATATTGCTGCCTCGGGCACCTTATGGTCGTTCTCCTGTGAGTTTAGATTATCGAATCCGACGCCAAAATGATAGTTAATTGTAACGTTTAGGACCTCCTAATGACAAGGGGACACTCAAATTGCGTCGAGAATCAATACATCGGCCTCCAGCCGACTTGTCTCCAAGGGTCTATTGCTGCCTCGTTCACCTTATGGTCGTTCTCCTGTGAGTCTAGATTTTCGAATCCGACGCGAAACTCATAGTTAATTGTAACGTTCAGGGCCTCCTAATGACGATGGAGCACTCAAATTGCGTCGCGATTCAATACATCGTCCTCCAGCGGACTGGCCTCCAAGGGGATAATGCTGCCTCGGGCACCTTATGATCGTTCTCCTGTGTGTTTAGATTTTCGAATCCGACGAAAAACTGATAGATAATCGTAACGTTCAGGGCCTCCTAATGACGATGGAACTCTCAAATTGCGTCGAGATTCAACACATAGGCCTCCAGCCGACTTGTCTCCAAGGGGATATCGCTGCCTCGGGCACCACATGTTCCTTCTCCTGTGAGTCTAGATTTTCGAATCCGACGCAAAAATGATAGTGAATTGTAACGTTCAGGGACTCCTAAAGACGATGGAACACTCAAATTGCGTCAAGAATCTATACATCGGTTTCCAGCCCACTTGTCTCCAAGGGTCTATTGCTGCCTCGGGCACCTTATGGTCGTTCTCCTGTGAGTCTAGATTTTCGAATCCGACGCAAAACTGATAGTTAATTGTAACATTCAGGGCCTCATAATGACGATGGAACACTCAAATTGCGTCGAGATTCAATTCATCGGCCTTTAGCGGACTTGTCTTAAAGGGTCTAATGCTGCCTCGGGCACCTTATGGTCGTTCTCTTGTAAGTCTAGATTTTCGAATCCGACGCAATAATGATAGTTAATTGTAACGTTCAGGGGCTCCTAATGCCGATGGAACACTCAAATTGCGTCGAGATTCAATACATCGTCCTCCAGCCGACTTGTCTCCAAGGGTCTATTGCTGCCTCGGGCACCTTATGGTCGTTCTCCTGTGAGTCTAGATTTTCGAATCCGACGCAAAAATGATAGTTAATTGTAACGTTCAGGGCCTCCTATTGGCGATGGAACACTCAAATTGCGTCGAGATTCAATTCATCGGCCTCCAGTCGGTTTGTCTCCAAGGGGTATATTGCTGTCTCGAGCACCGTATGAACTTCTCCTGTGAGTAGATTTTCGAATCCGACGCGAAACTGATAGTTAATTGCAAGGTTAAGGGCCTTGTAATGACGATTGAACACTCAAATTGCGTCGAGATTCAATACATCGGCCTCCAGCGGACTGGTCTCCAAGGGGATATTGCTGCCTCGGGCACCTTATGGTCGTTCTCCTGTGAGTTTAGATTATCGAATCCGACGCCAAAATGATAGTTAATTGTAACGTTTAGGGCCTCCTAATGACAAGGGGACACTCAAATTGCGTCGAGAATCAATACATCGGCCTCCAGCCGACTTGTCTCCAAGGGTCTATTGCTGCCTCGTTCACCTTACGGTCGTTCTCCTGTGAGTCTAGATTTTCGAATCCGACGCGAAACTCATAGTTAATTGTAACGTTCAGGGCCTCCTAATGACGATGGAGCACTCAAATTGCGTCGCGATTCAATACATCGTCCTCCAGCGGACTGGCCTCCAAGGGGATAATGCTGCCTCGGGCACCTTATGATCGTTCTCCTGTGAGTTTAGATTTTCGAATCCGACGAAAAACTGATAGATAATCGTAACGTTCAGGGCCTCCTAATGACGATGGAACTCTCAAATTGCGTCGAGGTTCAATACATAGGCCTCCAGCCGACTTGTCTCCAAGGGGATATCGCTGCCTCGGGCACCACATGTTCCTTCTCCTGTGAGTCTAGATTTTCGAATCCGACGCAAAAATGATAGTGAATTGTAACGTTCAGGGCCTCCTAAAGACGATGGAACACTCAAATTGCGTCAAGAATCAATACATCGGTTTCCAGCCCACTTGTCTCCAAGGGTCTATTGCTGCCTCGGGCACCTTATGGTCGTTCTCCTGTGAGTCTAGATTTTCGAATCCGACGCAAAACTGATAGTTAATTGTAACATTCAGGGCCTCATAATGACGATGGAACACTCAAATTGCGTCGAGATTCAATACATCGGCCTTTAGCGGACTTGTCTTAAAGGGTCTAATGCTGCCTCGGGCACCTTATGGTCGTTCTCTTGTAAGTCTAGATTTTCGAATCCGACGCAATAATGATAGTTAATTGTAACGTTCAGGGGCTCCTAATGCCGATGGAACACTCAAATTGCGTCGAGATTCAATACATCGTCCTCCAGCCGACTTGTCTCCAAGGGTCTATACCTGCCTCGGGCACCTTATGGTCGTTCTCCTGTGAGTCTAGATTTTCGAATCCGACGCAAAAATGATAGTTAATTGCAACATTCAGGGCCTTGTAATGACTATGGAACACTCAAATTGCGTCGAGATTCAATACATCGGCCTCCAGCCGACTTGTCTCCAAGGGGATATTGCTGTCTCGGGCACCATATGATCCTTCTCCTGTGAGTCTAGATTTTCGAATGCGACGCAAAAATGAAAGTGAATAGTAACGTTCAGGGCCTCCTAATGACGATAGAAGACTCAAATTGCGTCGAGATTCAATACATCGTCCTCCAGCCGATTTGTCTCAAAGGGGATATTGCTGCCTCGTTCACCAAATGGTCCGTCTGCTGTGAGTCTAGATTTTCGAATCCGACGAAAAACTGATAGTTAATTGTAACATTCAGGGCCTCCTAATGACGATGGAACACTCAAATTGCGTCGCGATCCGATACATCGTCCTCCAGCCGACTTGTCTCCAAGGGTCTATTACTGCCTCGGGCACCTTATGGTCGTTCTCCTGTGAGTCTAGATTTTCGAATCCGACGCAAAAATGATAGTTTATTGTAACATTCAGGGCCTCCTAATGACGATGGAGCAGTCAAATTGCGTCGAGATTCAATACATCGGCCTTTAGCGGACTTGTCTCCAAGGGTCTAATGCTGCCTCGGGCACCTTATTGTCGTTCTCTTGTAAGTCTAGATTTTCGAATCCGACGCAAAAATGATAGTTAATTGTAACATTCAGGGCCTCCTAATGCCGATGGAACACTAAAATAGCGTCGAGATTCAATACATCGTCGTCCAGCCGACTTGTCTCCAAGGGTCTATTGCTGCCTCGGGCACCTTATGGTCGTTCTCCTGTGAGTCTAGATTTTCGAATCCGACGCAAAAATGATAGTTAATTGTAACGTTCAGGGCCTTGTAATGACGATGGAACACTAAAATTGCGTCTAGATTCAATACATCGTCGTCCAGCCGACTTGTCTCCAAGGGTCTATTGCTGCCTCGGGCACCTTATGGTCGTTCTCCTGTGAGTCTAGATTTTCGAATCCGACGCAAAAATGATAGGTAATTGTAACGTTCAGGGCCTTGTAATGACGATGGAACACTCAAATTGCGTCGAGATCCAATACATCTTCCTCCAGCCGACTTGTCTACAAGGGGATATTGCTGTTTCAGGCTCCATGTGGTCCGTCTCCTGTGAGTCTAGATTTTCGAATCCGACGCAAAAATGATAGTGAATAGTAACGTTTACGGCCTCCTAATGACGATAGAAGACTCAAATTGCGTCGAGATTCAAGACATCGACCTCCAGCCGACTTGTATCCAAGGGGATATTGCAGTCTCGTGCACCATATGATCCCTCCCCTGTTAGTAGATTTTCGAATCCGACGCTAAAATGATAGTTAACTGTAACGTTCAGGGCCTCCTAATGCCGATGGAACACTCAAATTGCGTCGAGATTCAATACATCGGCCTCCAGCCGACTTGTCTCCAAGGGTCTATTGCTGCCTGGGGCACCTTATGGTCGTTCTCCTGTGAGTCTAGATTTTCGAATCCGACGCAAAAATGATAGTTAATTGCAACGTTTAGGGCCTCCTAATGACGATGGAACTCTCAAATTGCGTCGAGATTCAATACATCGTCCTCCAGCCGACTTGTCTCCAAGGGTCTATTGCTGCGTCGGGCACCTTATGGTCGTTCTCCTGTGAGTCTAGATTTTCGAATCCGACGCAAAAATGATAGTTAATTGTAACGTTCAGGGCCTTGTAATGACGATGGAACACTCAAATTGCGTCGAGATTCAATACATCGGCCTCCAGCCGACTTGTCTCCAAGTGTCTAATGCTGCCTCGGGCACATTATGGTCGTTCTCCTGTGAGTTTAGATTATCGAATCCGACGCAAAAATGATAGTTAATTGTAAGCTTTAGGGCCTCCTAATGACGATGGAACACTCAAATTGCGTCGCGATTCAATACATCGTCCTCCAGCCGATTTGTCTCCAAGGGGATATTGCTGCCTCGGGCACCAAATGGTCCGTCTGGTGTGAGTCTAAATTTTCGAATCCGACGAAAAACTGATAGTTAATTGTAGCATTCAGGGCCTCCTAATGACGATGGAACACTCAAATTGCGTCGCGATCCAATACACCGTCCCCCAGCCGACTTGTCTCCAAGGGTCTAATGCTGCCTCGGGCACCTTATGGTCGTTCTCTTGTAAGTCTAGATTTTCGAATCCAACGCAAAAATGATAGTTAATTGTAACGTTCAGGGCCTCCTAATGACGATGTAACTCTCAAATTACGTCGAGATTCAATACATCCTCCTCCAGCCGACTTGTCTCCAAGGGTCTATTGCTGCCTCGGGCACCTTATGGTCGTTCTCCTGTGAGTCTAGATTTTCGAATCCGACGCAAAAATGATAGTTAATTGTAACGTTCAGGGCCTTCTAATGACGATGGTATACTCAAATTGCGTCGAGATTCAATACATCGGCCTCCAGCGGACTTGTCTCCAAGGGTCTGTTGCTGCCTCGGGCACCTTATGGTCGTTCTCCTGTGAGTTTAGATTATCGAATCCGACGCAAAAATGATAGTTAATTGTAACGTTCAGGGCCTCCTAATGCCGATGGAACACTCAAATTGCGTCGAGATTCAATACATCGGCCTCCAGCCGACTTGTCTCCAAGGGGATATTGCTGTCTCGGGCACCATATGATCCTTCTCCTGTGAGTCTAGATTTTCGAATCCGACGCAAAAATGATAGTGAATAGTAGCGTTCAGGGCCTCGTAATGACGATAGAAGACTCAAATTGCGTCGAGATTCAATACATCGTCCTCCAGCCGATTTGTCTCCAAGGGGATATTGGTGCCTCGGGCACCAAATGGTCCGTCTGCTGTGAGTCTAGATTTTCGGAACCGACGAAAAACTGATAGTTAATTGTAACATTCAGAACCTCCTAATGACGATGGAACACTCACATTGCGTCGCGATCCAATACTGCGACCTCCAGCCGACTTGTCTCCAAGGGGATATCGCTGCCTCGGACACCACATGGTCCTTCTCCTGTGAGTCTAGATTTTCGAATCCGACGAAAAACTGATAGTTAATTGTAACATTCAGGGCCTCCTAATGACGATGGAACACTCAAATTGCGTCGCGATCCAAAACACCGTCCTCCAGCCGACTTGTCTCCAAGGGTGTAATGCTGCCCGGGCACCTTATGGTCGTTCTCCTGTGAGTTTAGATTATCGAATACGACGCAAAAATGATAGTTAATTGAAACGTTCAGGGCGACCTAATGACGATGGAACACTCAAATTGCGTCGATATTCAATACATCGGCCTCGAGTCGATTTGTCTCCAAGGGGTATATTGCTGTCTCGAGCACCGTATGAACTTCTCCTGTGAGTAGATTTTCGAATCCGACGCGAAACTGATAGTTAATTGTAAGGTTTAGGGCCTCATAATGACGATGGAACACTCAAATTGCGTCGCGATTCAATACATCGTCCTCCAGCGGACTGGTCTCCAAGGGGATATTGCTGCATCGGGCACCTTATGGTCCGTCTCCAGTGAGTCTAGATTTTCGAATGCGACGAAAAACTGATAGTTAATTGTAACATTCAGGGCCTCCTAATGACGATGGAACACTCATTTTGCGTCGCGATCCAATACATCGTCCTCCAACCGACTTGTCTCCAAGCGTCAATAGCTGCCACGGGCACCTTGTGATCGTTCTGCTGTGTGTCTAGATTTTCGAACCCGACGCAAAACTGATTGTTAATTGTAACGTTCAGGGCCACCTAATGACGATGGAACACTCAAATTGAGTCGAGATTCAATACATCGGCCTCCAGCCGACTTGTCTCCAAGGGGATATTGCTGTCTCGGGCACAATATGATCCTTCTCCTGTGAGTCTAGATTTTCGAATCCGACGCAAAAATGATAGTGAATTGTAACGTTCAGCGCCTCCTAATGACGATAGAAGACTCAAATTACGTCGAGATTCAATACATCGTCCTCCAGCCGATTTGTCTCCAAGGGGATATTGTTGCCTCGGGCACCAAATGGTCCGTCTGCTGTGAGTCTAGATTTTCGAATCCGACGAAAAATTGATAGTTAATTGTAGCATTAAGGGCCTCCTAATGACGTTGGAACACTCATTTTGCGTCGCGATCCAATACATCGTCCTCCAACCGACTTGTCTCCAAG
Source organism: Schistocerca americana (assembly GCF_021461395.2). Lineage (NCBI taxonomy): Eukaryota > Metazoa > Arthropoda > Insecta > Orthoptera > Acrididae > Schistocerca > Schistocerca americana. The sequence continues at coordinate 137,735 of NW_025726062.1, forward strand.
GGTCAATAGCTGCCACGGGCACCTTGTGATCGTTCTGCTGTGAGTCTAGATTTTCGAACCCGACGCAAAAACGATAGTTAATTGTAACGTTCAGGGCCACCTAATGACGATGTAACACTCAAATTGAGTCGAGATTCAATACATCGACCTCCAGCCGACTTGTCTCCAAGGGGATATTGCTGCCTCAAGCTCCATGTGGTCCGTCTCTTGTGAGTCTAGATTTTCGAATCCGACGCGAAACTGATAGTTAATTGTAACGTTCAGGGCCTCCTAATGACGATGGAACACTCAAATTGCGTCGAGATTCAATACATCGTCCTCCAGCCGATTTGTCTCCAAGGGGATATTGCTGTCTCGGGCACCAAATGGTCCGTCTGCTGTGAGTCTAGATTTTCGAATCCGACGAAAAACTGATAGTTAATTGTATCATTCAGGGCCTCCTAATGACGATGGAACACTCAAATTGCGTCGCGATCCAATACATCGTCCTCCAGCCGACTTGTCTCCAAGGGTCTAATGCTGCCTCGGGCACCTTATGGTCGTTCTCTTGTAAGTCTAAATTTTCGAATCCGACGCAAAATTGATAGTGAATTGTAACGTTCAGGGCCTCCTAATGACGATGGAACACTCAAATTGCGTCAAGAATCAATACATCTGTTTCCAGCCGACTTGTCTCCAAGGGTCTATTGCTGCCTCGGGCACCTTATGGTCGTTCTCCAGTGAGTCTAGATTTTCGAATCCGACGCAAAAATGATAGTTAATTGTAACGTTCAGGGCCTTGTAATGACGATGGAACACTCAAATTGCGTCGAGATTCAATACATCGGCCTCCAGCCGACTTGTCTCCAAGGGTCTGTTGCTGCCTCGGGCACCTTATGGTCGTTCTCCTGTGAGTTTAGATTATCGAATCCGACGCAAAAATGATAGTTTGATAGTTAATTGTAACGTTTAGGGCCTCCTAATGACGATGGGACACTCAAATTGCGTCGAGATTCACTACTTCGTCCACCAGCCGACTTGTCTCCAAGGGTCTAATGCTGCCTCGGGCACCTTATGGTCGTTCTCATGTGAGTTTAGATTATCGAATCCGACGCAAAAATGATAGTTAATTGTAACGTTCAGGGCCTCCTAATGCCGATGGAACACTCAAATTTCATCCAGATTCAATACATCGGCCTCCAGCCGACTTGTCTCCAAGGGTCTATTGGTGCCTCGGGCACCTTATGGTCGTTCTCCTGTGAGTCTAGATTTTTGAATCCGACGCAAAAATGATAGTTAACTGTAACGTTCAGGGCCTTCTAATGACGATGGAACACCCTATTTTCATCGAGATTCAATACATCGGCCTCCAGCGGACTTGTCTCCAAGGGGATATTGCTGTCTCGGGCACCTTATGGTCGTTCTCCTGTGAGTTTAGATTATCGAATCCGACGCAAAAATGATAGTTAATTGTAACGTTCAGGGCCTCCTAATACCGATGGAACACTCAAATTGCGTCGGGATTGAATACATCGGGCTCCAGCCGACTTGTCTCCAAGGGGATATTGCTGTCTCGGGCACCATATGATCCTTCTCCTGTGAGTCTAGATTTTCGAATCCGACGCAAAAATGATAGTTAATTGTAACATTCAGGGCCTCCTAATGACGATGGAACACTCAAATTGCGTCGCGATCCAATACATCGACCTCCAGCCGACTTGTCTCCAGGGGTCAATTGCTGCCTCGGGCACCTTATGGTCGTTCTCCTGTGAGTTTAGATTATTCAATCCGACGCAAAAATGATAGTTAATTGTTACGTTCAGGGCGACCTAATGACGATGGAACACTCAAATTGCGTCGATATTCAATACATCGGCCTCCAGTCGATTTGTCTCCAAGGGGTATATTGCTGTCTCGAGCACCGTACAAACTTCTCCTGTGAGTAGATTTTCGAATCCGACGCGAAACTGATAGTTAATTGTAAGGTTTAGGGCCTCCTAATGACGATGGAACACTCAAATTGCGTCGAGATTCAATACATCGGCCTCCAGCCGACTTGTATCCAAGGGGATACTGCAGATTCGTGCACGATATGATCCTTCTCCTGTTAGTAGATTTTCGAATCCGACACTAAAATGATAGTTAACTGTAACGTTCACGACCTCCTAATGCCGATGGAACACTCAAATTGCGTCGAGATTCAATACATCGGCCTCCAGCCGACTTGTCTCCAATGATCTGTTGCTGCCTCGGGCACCTTATGGTCGTTCTCCTGTGAGTTTAGATTATAGAATCCGACGCAATAATGGTAGTTAATTGTAACGTTTAGGGCCTCCTAATGACGATGGGACACTCATATTGCGTCGAGATTCCATACATCGTCCTCCAGCCGACTTGTCTCCAAGGGTCTATTGCTGCCTCGGGCACCTTATAGTCGTTCTCCTGTGAGTCTAGATTTTCGAATCCGACGCAAAAATGATAGTTAATTGTAACGTTCAGGGCCTTGTAATGACGATGGAACACTCAAATTGCGTCGAGATTCAATACATCGGCCTCCAGCCGACTTGTCTCCAAGGGTCTATTGCTGCCTCGGGCACCACATGGTCCTTCTCCTGTGAGTCTAGATTTTCGAATCCGACGCAAAAATGATAGTTAATTGTAACGTTTAGAGCCTCCTAAAGACGATGGAACACTCAAATTGCGTCGAGATTCAATACATCGGCCTCCAGCCGACTTGTCTCCAAGGGTCTAATGCTGCCTCGGCCACCTTATGGTCGTTCTCTTGTAAGTCTAGATTTTCGAATCCGATGCAAAAATGATAGTTAATTGTAACGTTCAGGGACTCCTAAAGACGATGGAACACTCAAATTGCGTCGAGATTCGATACATCGCCCTCCAGCCGACTTGTCTCCAAGGGTCTATTGCTGCCTAGGGCACATTATGGTCGTTCTCCTGTGAGTCTAGATTTTCGAATCCGACGCATAAATGATAGTTAATTGTAACGTTCAGGGCCTTGTAATGACGATGGAACACTCAAATTGCGTCGAGATTCAATACATCGGCCTCCAGCCGACTTGTCTCCAAGAGTCTGTTGCTGCCTCGGACACCGTATGGTCGTTCTCCTGTGAGTCTAGATTTTCGAATCCGACGCAAAAATGATAGTTAATTGTAACGTTCAGGGCCTTGTAATGACGATGGAACACTAAAATTGCGTCGAGATTCAATACATCGGCCTCCAGCCGACTTGTCTCCAAAGGTCTGTTGCTGCCTCGGGCACCTTATGGTCGTTCTCCTTTGAGTTTAGATTATCGAATCCGACGCAAACATGATAGTTAATTGTAACGTTTAGGTCCTCCTAATGACGATGGAACACTCAAATTGCGTCGAGATTCAATACATCGGCCTCCAGCCGACTTGTCTCCAAGGGTCTGTTGCTGCCTCGGGCACCTTCTGGTCGTTCTTCTGTGAGTTAAGATTATCGTATCCGACGCTAAAATGATAGTTAATTGTAACGTTTAGGGCCTCCTAATGACGATGGGACACTCAAATTGGGTCGAGATTCAATACATCGGCCTCCAGCCGATTTGTCTCCAAGGGGATATTGCTGCCTCGGGCACCTTATGGTCGTTCTCCTGTGAGTCTAGATTTTCGAATCCGACGCAAAAATGATAGTTAATTGTAACGTTCAGGGCCTTCTAATGACGATGGAACACTCAAATTGCGTCGAGATTCAATACATCGTCCTCCAGCCGACTTGTCTCCAAGGGGATATCGCTGCCTCGGGCACCACATGGTCCTTTTCCAGTGATTCTACGTTTTCGAATCCGACGCAAAACTGCTAGTTAATTGTAACGTTCAGGGCCTCCTAAAGACGATGGAGCACTCAATTTGCGTCGCGATTCAATAGATCGTCCTCCAGCGGACTTGTATCCAAGGGGATATTGAAGTCTCGTGCAATATGATCCTTCTCCTGTTAGTAGATTTTCGAATCCGACGCTAAAATGATAGTTAACTGTAACGTTCAGGGCCTCCTAATGCCAGTGGAACACTCAAATTGCGTCGAGATTCAATACATCGGCCTCCAGCCGACTAGTCTCCAAGGGTCTGTTGCTGCCTCGGGCACCTTATGGTCGTTCTCCTGTGAGTCTAGATTTTCGAATCCCACGATAAAATGATAGTTAATTGTAACGTTCAGGGCCTCCTAATGACGATGGAACACTCAAATTGCGTCGAGATTCAATACATCGGCCTCCAGCCGACTTGTCTCAAGGGTCAATTGCTGCCTCGGGCACCTTATGGTCGTTCTCTTGTAAGTCTAGATTTTCGAATCCGACGCAAAAACGATAGTTAACTGTTACGTTCAGGGCAACCTAATGACGATGGAACACTCAAATTGCGTCGATATTCAATACATCGGCCTCCAGTCGATTTGTCTCCAAGGCGTATATTGCTGTCTCGAGCACCGTATGAACTACTCCTGTGAGTGGATTTTCGAATCCGACGCTAAAATGATAGTGAATAGTAACGTTCAGGGCCTTGTAATGACGATGGAACACTCAAATTGCGTCGAGATTCAATACATCGTCCTCCAGCCGACTTGTCTCCAAGGGGATATCGCTGCCTCGGGCACCACATGGTCCGTCTCCGGTGATTCTACGTTTTCGAATCCGACGCAAAACTCATAGTTAATTGTAACGTTCAGGGCCTCCTATTGGCGATGGAACACTCAAATTGCGTCGCGATTCAATACATCGTCCTCCAGTGGAATTGTATCCAAGGGGATATTGCAGTCTCGTGCACCATATGATCCATCTCCTGTTAGTGGATTTTCGAATCCGACGCTAAAATGATAGTTAACTGTAATGTTCAGGGCCACCTAATGCCGATGGAACACTCAAATTGCGTCGAGATTCAATACATCGGCCTCCAACCGACTTGTCTCCAAGGGTCTGTTGCTGCCTCGGGCACCTTATGGTCGTTCTCCTGTGAGTCTAGATTTTCGAATCCGACGATAAAATGACAGTTAATTGTAACGTTCATGGCCTCCTAATGCCGATGGAACACTCAAATTGCGTCGAGATTCAATACTTCGGCCTCCAGCCGACTTGTCTCCAAGGGTCTATTGCTGCCTCGGGCACCTTATGGTCGTTCTCTTGTAAGTCTAGATTTTCGAATCCGAAGCAAAAATGATAGTTAATTGTATCGTTCAGGGAGACCTAATGACGATGGAACACTCAAATTGCGTCGATATTCAATACATCGGCCTCCAGTCGATTTGTCTCCAAGGGGTATATTGCTGTCTCGAGCACCGTATGCACTTCTCCTGTGAGTAGATTTTCGAATCCGACGCTAAAATGATAGTGAATAGTAACGTTCAGGGCCTTGTAATGTCGATGGAACACTCAAATTGCGTCGAGATTCAATACATCGGCCTCCAGCCGACTTGTCTCCAAGGTCTGTTGCTGCCTCGGGCACCTTATGGTCGTTCTCCTGTGAGTTTAGATTATCGATTCCGACGCGAAACTGATAGTTAATTGTAACGTTCAGGGCCTCCTAATGACGATGGGACACTCAAATCGCGTCGAGATTCAATACATCGTCCTCCCAGCCCGACTTGTCTCCAAGGGTCTAATGCTGCCTCGGGCACCTTATGGTCGTTCTCCTGGGAGTCTAGATTTTCGAATCCGACGCAAAAATGATAGTTAAATTGTAACGTTCAGGGCCTTGTAATGACGATGGAACACTCAAATTGCATCGAGATTCAGTACAACGGCCTCCAGCCGACTTGTCCCCAAGGGGATATTGCTGTCTCGGGCACCATATGATCCTTCTCCTGTGAGTCTATTTTCGAATCCGACGCAAAAACGATAGTGAATAGTAACGTCCAGGGCCTCCTTATGACGATAGAAGACTCAAATTGCGTCGAGATTCAATACATCGTCCTCCAGCCGACTTGTCTCCAAGGGGGGTATTTGCTGTCTCAGGCACCATATGATCCTTCTCCTGTGTAGATTTTCGAATCCGACGAGAAACTGATAGTTAATTGTAACGTTCAGGGCCTCCTAATGACGATGGAACTCTCAAATTGCGTCGAGATTCAATACATCGTCCTCCAACCGACTTGTCTCCAAGGGTCTATTGCTGCCTCGGGCACCTTATGGTCGTTCTACTGTGAGTCTAAATTTTAGAATCCGACGCAAAAATATTAGTTAATTCTAACGTTCAGGGCCTTCTAATGACGATGGAACAATCAAATTGCGTCGAGATTCAATACAACGGCCTCCAGCCGACTTGTCTCCAAGGGTCTGTTGCTGCCTCGGGCACCTCATGGTCGTTCTCCTGTGAGTTTAGATTATCGAATCCGACGCAAAAATGATAGTTAATTGCAACGTTCAGGGCGACCTAATGCCGATGGAACACTCCAATTGCGTCGAGATTCAATACATCGGCCTCCAGCCGACCTGTCTCCAAGGGTCTATTGCTGCCTCGGGCACCTTATGGTCGTTCTCCTGTGAGTTTGATTATCGAATCCGACGCAAAAATGATAGTTAATTGTATCGTTTAGGGCCTGGTAATGGCGATGAAACACTCAAATTGCGTCGCGATCCAATACATTGTCCCCAGCCGACTTGTCTCCAAGGGTCTATTGCTGCCTCGGGCAGCTTATGGTCGTTCTCCTGTAAGTCTAGATTTTCGAATCCGACGCAAAAATGATAGTCAATTGTAACGTTCAGGGCCTCCTAATGACGATGGAACTCTCAAATTGCGTCGAGATTCAATACATCGTCCTCCAGCCGACTTGTCTCCAAGGGTCTATTGCTGCCTCGGGCACCTTATGGTCGTTCTCCTGTAAGTCTAGATTTTCGAATCCGACGCAAAAATGATAGTTAATTGTAACGTTCAGGGCCTCCTAATGACGATGGAACTCTCAAATTGCGTCGAGATTCAATACATCGGCCTCCAGCGGACTTGTCTCCAAGGGGATATTGCTGTCTCGGGCACCATATGATCCTTCTCCTGTGAGTCTAGATTTTCGAATCCGACGCAAAAGTTATAGTGAATAGTAACTTTCAGGGCGACCTAATGCCGATGGAACACTCAAATTGCGTCGAGATTCAATACATCGGCCTCCAGCCGACTTGTCTCCAAGGGTCTGTAGCTGCCTCGGGCACCTTATGGTCTTTCTCCTGTGAGTTTAGATAATCGAATCCGACGCAAAAATGATAGTTAATTGTAACGTTTAGGGCCTCCTAATGACGATGGAACACACAAATTGCGTTGAGATTCAATTCATCGGCCTCCAGCCGACTTGTCTCCAAGGGTCTATTGCTGCCTCGGGCACCCTATGGTCGTTTTCCTGTGAGTTTAGATTATCGAATCCGACGCAAAAAATAATAGTTAATTGTATCGTTTAGGGCCTTGTAATGGCGATGGAACACTCAAATTGCGTCGCGATCCAATACATCGTCCCCAGCCGATTTGTCTCCAAGGGTCTATTGCTGCCTCGGGCACCTTATGGTCGTTCTCTTGGTAGTCTAGATTTTCGATTCCGACGCAAAAATGATAGTTAAATGTAACGTTCAGGTCCTCCTAATGACGATGGAACTCTCAAATTGCGTCGAGATTCAATACATCGTCCTCCAGCCGACTTGTCTCCAAGGGTCTATTGCTGCCTCGGGCACCTTATGGTCGTTCTCCTGTAAGTCTAGATTTTCGAATCCGACGCAAAAATGATAGTTAATTGTAACGTTCAGGGCCACCTAATGACGATGGAACACTCAAATTGAGTCGAGATTCAATACATCGACCTCCAGCCGACTTGTCTCCAAGGGGATATTGCTGCCTCGGGCTCCATGTGGTCCGTCTCCTGTGAGTCTAGATTTTCGAATCCGACGCAAAAATGATAGTTAATTGTGACGTTCACGGCCTTGTAATGGCGATGGAACACTCAAATTGCGTCGAGATTCAATACATCGTCCTCCAGCCGACTTGTCTCCAAGGGTGTATTGCTACCTCGGGCACATTATGGTCGATCTCCTGTGAGTCTAGATTTTCGAATCCGACGCAAAAAATGATAGTTAATTGTAACGTTCAGGGCCTTCTAATGACGATGGAACACTCAAATTGCGTCGAGATTCAATACATCGGCCTCCAGCGGACTTGTCTCCAAGGGGATATTGCTGTCTCGGGCACCATATGATCCTTCTCCTGTGAGTCTAGATTTTCGAATCCGACGCAAAAATGATAGTGAATAGTAACTTTCAGCGCCTCCTGATGACGATAGAACTCTCAAATTGCGTCGAGATTCAATACATCGGCCTCCAGCCGACTTGTCTCCAATGGTCTATTGCTGCCTCAGGCACCGTATGGTCGTTCCACTGTGAGTCAACATTTTAGAATCCGACGCAAGAATGATAGTTAATTGTAACGTTCAGGGCCTTGTAATGACGATGGAACACTCAAATTGCGTCGAGATTCAATACATCGGCCTCCAGCCGACTTGTCTCCAAGGGTCTATTGCTGCCTCGGGCACCTTATGGTCGTTCTCCTGTGAGTTTAGATTATCGAATCCGACGCAAAAATGATAGTTAATTGTAACGTTTAGGGCCTTGTAATGACGATCGAACACTCATATTGCGTCGAGATTCAATACATCGGCCTCCAGCAGACTTGTCTCCAAGGGTCTGTTGCTGCCTCGGGCACCTTATGGTCGTTCTCCTGTGAGTTAGATTATCGAATCCGACGCAAAAATGATAGTTAATTGTAACGTTTAGGGCCTCCTAATGACGATGGAACACTCAAATTGCGTCGACATTCAATACATCGTCCTCCAGCCGACTTGTCTCCAAGGGTCTATGGCTGCCTCGGGCACCTTATGGTCGTTCTCCTGTGAGTCTAAATTTTCGAATCCGACGCAAAAATGATAGTTAATTCTAACGTTCAGGGCCCTCTAATGACGATGGAACAATCAAATTGCGTCGAGATTCAATACATCGGCCTCCAGCCGACTTGTCTCCAAGGGTCTGTTGAGGCCTCGGGCACCTTATGGTCGTTCTCCTGTGAGTTTAGATTATCGAATCCGACGCAAAAATGATAGTTAATTGTAACGTTCATGGCGACCTAATGCCGATGGACCACTCAAATTGCGTCGAGATTCAATACATCGGCCTCCAGCCGACTTGTCTCCAAAGGTCTATTGCTGCCTCGGGCACCTTATGGTCGTTCTCCTGTGAGTCTAGATTTTCGAATCCGACGCAAAACTCATAGTTAATTGTAAACGTTCTGGGCCTCCTAATGCCGATGGAACACTCAAATTGCGTCGACAGTCAATACATCTTCCTCCAGCCGACTTGTCTACAAGTGGATATTGCTGCTTCGGGCTCCACGTGGTCCGTCTCCTGTGAGTCTAGATTTTCGAATCCGACGCGAAACTGATAGTTAATTGTAAGGTTCACAGCCTCCTAATGACGATGGAACACTCAAATTGCGTCGAGATTCAATACATCGACCTCCAGCCGACTTGTCTACAAGGGGTTATTGCTGCCTCGGGCTCCATATGGTCCGTCTCCTGTGAGTCTAGATATTCGAATCCGACGCGAAACTGATAGTTAATTGTAACATTCAGGGAATCTTAATGCCGATGGAAACACTCAAATTGCGTCGAGATTCAATACATCGTCCTCGAGCCGACTTGTCTCCAAGGGTCTATTGCTGCCTCGGGCGCCTTATGGTCGTTCTCCTGTGAGTCTAAATTTTCGAATCCGACGCAAAAATGATAGTTGATTGTAACATTCAGGGCCCTCTAATGCCGATGGAACAGTCAAATTGCGTCGAGATTCAATACATCGGCCTCCAGCCGACTTGTCTCCAAGGGTCTGTTGCTGCCTCGGGCACCTTATGGTCGTTCTCCTGTGAGTTTAGATTATCGAATCCGACGCAAAAATGATAGTTAATTGTAACGTTCAGGGCGACCTAATGCCGATGGAACACTCAAATTGCGTCGAGATTCAATACATCGGCCTCCAGCCGACTTGTCTCCAAGGGTCTAATGCTGCCATCGGGCACCTTATGGTCGTTCTCCTGTGAGTTTAGATTATCGAATCCGACGCAAAAATGATAGTTAATTGTATCGTTTAGGGCCTTGTAATGGCGATGGAACACTCAAATTGCGTCGCGATCCAATACAATCGTCCCAGCCGACTTGTCTCCAAGGGTCTAATGCTGCCTCGGGCACATTATGGTCGTTCTCTTGTAAGACTAGATTTTCGAATCCGACGCAAAAATGATAGTTAATTGTAACGTTGAGGGCCTCCTAATGACGATGGAACTCTCAAATTGCGTCGAGATTCAATACATCGTCCTCCAGCCGACTTGTCTCCAAGGGTCTATTGCTGCCTCGGGCACCTTATGGTCGTTCCCCTTTAAGTCTAGATTTTCGAATGCGACGCAAAAATGATAGTTAATTGTAACGTTCAGGGCCACCTAATGACGATGGAACACTGAAATTGAGTCGAGATTCAATACATCGGCCTCCAGCGGACTTGTCTGCAAGGGTCTATTGCTACCTCAGGCACCTTATGGTCGTTCTCCTGTGAGTCTAGATTTTCGAATCCGACGCAAAAATGATAGTTAATTGTAACCTTCAGGGCCTTCTAATGACGATGGAACTCTCAAATTGCGTCGAGATTCAATACATCGGCCTCCAGCGGACTTGTCTCCAAGGGGATATTGCTGTCTCGGGCACCATATGCTCCTTCTCCTGTGAGTGTTGATTTTCGAATCCGACGCAAAAATGATAGTGAATAGTAACTTTCAGGGCGACCTAGTGCCGATGGAACACTCAAATTGCGTCGAGATTCAATACATCGGCCTCCAGCCGACTTGTCTCCAAGGGTCTGTTGCTGCCTCGGGCACCTTATGGTCGTTCTCCTGTGAGTTTAGATAATCGCATCCGACGCAAAAATGATAGTTAATTGTAACGTTGAGGGCCTCCTAATGACGATGGAACTCTCAAATTGCGTCGAGATTCAATACATCGTCCTCCAGCCGACTTGTCTCCAAGGGTCTATTGCTGCCTCGGGCACCTTATGGTCGTTCTCCTGTAAGTCTAGATTTTCGAATCCGACGCAAAAATGATAGTTAATTGTAACGTTCAGGGCTTCTAATGACGATGGAACACTCAAATTGCGTCGAGATTCAATACATCGGCCTCCAGCGGACTTGTCTCCAAGGGTCTATTGCTACCCTCGGGCACATTATGGTCGTTCTCCTGTGAGTCTAGATTTTCGAATCCGACGCAAAAATGATAGTTAATTGTAACGTTCAGGGCCTTCTAATGACGATGGAACACTCAAATTGCGTCGAGATTCAATACATCGGCCTCCAGCGGACTTGTCTCCAAGGGGATATTGCTGTCTCGGGCACCATATGATCCTTCTCCCTGTGAGTCTAGATTTTCGAATCCGACGCAAAAATGATAGTGAATAGTAACTTTCAGCGCCTCCTGATGACGATAGAACTCTCAAATTGCGTCGAGATTCAATACATCGGCCTCCAGCCGACTTGTCTCCAATGGTCTATTGCTGCCTCAGGCACCGTATGGTCGTTCCACTGTGAATCAACATTTTAGAATCCGACGCAAGAATGATAGTTAATTGTAACGTTCAGGGCTTGTAATGACGATGGAACACTCAAATTGCGTCGAGATTCAATACATCGGCCTCCAGCCGACTTGTCTCCAAGGGTCTATTGCTGCCTCGGGCACCTTATGGTCGTTCTCCTGTGAGTTTTGATTATCGAATCCGACGCAAAAATGATAGTTAATTGTAACGTTTAGGGCCTTGTAATGACGATCGAACACCTCATATTGCGTCGAGATTCAATACATCGGCCTCCAGCAGACTTGTCTCCAAGGGTCTGTTGCTGCCTCGGGCACCTTATGGTCGTTCTCCTGTGAGTTAAGATTATCGAATCCGACGCAAAAATGATAGTTAATTGTAACGTTTAGGGCCTCCTAATGACGATGGAACACTCAAATTGCGTCGACATTCAATACATCGTCCTCCAGCCGACTTGTCTCCAAGGGTCTATTGCTGCCTCGGGCACCTTATGGTCGTTCTCCTGTGAGTCTAAATTTTCGAATCCGACGCAAAAATGATAGTTAATTCTAACGTTCAGGGCCCTCTAATGACGATGGAACAATCAAATTGCGTCGAGATTCAATACATCGGCCTCCAGCCGACTTGTCTCCAAGGGTCTGTTGAGGCCTCGGGCACCTTATGGTCGTTCTCCTGTGAGTTTAGATTATCGAATCCGACGCAAAAATGATAGTTAATTGTAACGTTCATGGCGACCTAATGCCGATGGACCACTCAAATTGCGTCGAGATTCAATACATCGGCCTCCAGCCGACTTGTCTCCAAGGGTCTAATGCTGCCTCGGGCACCTTATGGTCGTTCTCCTGTGAGTTTAGATTATCGAATCCGACGCAAAAATGATAGTTAATTGTATCGTTTAGGGCCTTGTAATGGCGATGGAACACTCAAATTGCGTCGCGATCCAATACATCGTCCCCAGCCGACTTGTCTCCAAGGGTCTATTGCTGCCTCGGGCACATTATGGTCGTTCTCTTGTAAGACTAGATTTTCGAATCCGACGCAAAAATGATAGTTAATTGTAACGTTCAGGGCCTCCTAATGACGATGGAACTCTCAAATTGCGTCGAGATTCAATACATCGTCCTCCAGCCGACTTGTCTCCAAGGGTCTATTGCTGCCTCGGGCACCTTATGGTCGTTCCCCTTTAAGTCTAGATTTTCGAATGCGACGCAAAAATGATAGTTAATTGTAACGTTCAGGGCCACCTAATGACGATGGAACACTGAAATTGAGTCGAGATTCAATACATCGACCTCCAGCCGACTTGTCTCCATGGGGATATTGCTACCTCGGGCTCCATGTGGTCCGTCTCCTGTGAGTCTAGATTTTCGAATCCGACGCAAAAATGATAGTTAATTGTGACGTTCAGGGCCTTGTAATGACGATGGAACACTCAAATTGCGTCGAGATTCAATACATCGTCCTCCAGCCGACTTGTCTGCAAGGGTCTATTGCTACCTCGGGCACCTTGTGGTCCTTCTCCTGTGAGTCTAGATTTTCGAATCCGACGCAAAAATGATAGTTAATTGTAAAGTTCAGGGCCTTCTAATGACGATGGAACACTCAAATTGCGTCGAGATTCAATACATCGGCCTCCAGCGGACTTGTCTCCAAGGGGATATTGCTGTCTCGGGCACCATATGCTCCTTCTCCTGTGAGTGTTGATTTTCGAATCCGACGCAAAAATGATAGTGAATAGTAACTTTCAGGGCGACCTAATGCCGATGGAACACTCAAATTGCGTCGAGATTCAATACATCGGCCTCCAGCCGACTTGTCTCCAAGGGTCTGTTGCTGCCTCGGGCACCTTATGGTCGTTCTCCTGTGAGTTTAGATAATCGCATCCGACGCAAAAATGATAGTTAATTGTAACGTTTAGGGCCTCCTAATGACGATGGAACACACAAATTGCGTCGAGATTCAATACATCGGCCTCCAGCCGACTTGTCTCCAAGGGTCTATTGCTGCCTCGGGCACCTTATGGTCGTTCTCCTGTGAGTTTAGATTATCGAATCCGACGCAAAAATAATAGTTAAATGTATCGTTTAGGGCCTTGTAATGGCGTTGGAACACTCAAATTGCGTCGCGATCCAATACATCGTCCCCAGCCGACTTGTCTCCAAGGGTCTATTGCCGCCTCGGGCACCTTATGGTCGTTCTCTTGTAAGTCTAGATTTTCGAATCCGACGCAAAAATGATAGTTAATTGTAACGTTCAGGGCCTCCTAATGACGATGGAACTCTCAAATTGCGTCGAGATTCAATACATCGTCCTCCAGCCGACTTGTATCCAAGGGTCTATTGCTGCCACGGGCACCTTATCGTCGTTCTCCTGTAAGTCTAGATTTTCGAATCCGACGCAAAAATGATAGTTAATTGTAACGTTCAGGGCCACCTAATGACGATGGAACACTCAAATTGAGTCGAGATTCAATACATCGACCTCCAGCCGACTTGTCTCCAAGGGGATATTGCTGCCTCGGGCTCCATGTGGTCCGTCTCCTGTGAGTCTAGATTTTCGAATCCGACGCAAAAATGATAGTTAATTGTGACGTTCAGGGCCTTGTAATGACGATGGAACACTCGAATTGCGTCTAGATTCAATACATCGTCCTCCAGCCGACTTGTATCCAAGGGTCTATTGCTGCCTCGGGCACCTTATCGTCGTTCTCCTGTAAGTCTAGATTTTCGAATCCGACGCAAAAATGATAGTTAATTGTAACGTTCAGGGCCACCTAATGACGATGGAACACTCAAATTGAGTCGAGATTCAATACATCGACCTCCAGCCGACTTGTCTCCAAGGGGATATTGCTGTCTCGGGCACCATATGATCCTTCTCCTGTGAGTCTAGATTTTCGAATCCGACGCAAAAATGATAGTGAATAGTAACTTTCAGCGCCTCCTGATGACGATAGAACTCTCAAATTGCGTCGAGATTCAATACATCGGCCTCCAGCCGACTTGTCTCCAATGGTCTATTGCTGCCTCAGGCACCGTATGGTCGTTCCCCTGTGAGTTTAGATTATCGAATACGACGCAAAAATGATAGTTAATTGTAACCTTCAGGGCCTCCTAATGCCGATGGAACACTCAAATTGCGTCGAGATTCAATACATCGGCCTCCAGCCAACTTGTCTCCAAAGGTCTATTGCTGCCTCGGGCACCTTATGTTCGTTCTCCTGTGAGTCCAGATTTTCGAATCCGACGCAAAACTCATAGTTAATTGTAAACGTTCAGGGCCTCCTAATGCCGATGGAACACTCAAATTGCGTCGAGAGTCAATACATCTTCCTCCAGCCGACTTGTCTACAAGTGGATATTGCTGCCTCGGGCTCCACGTGGTCCGTCTCCTGTGAGTCTACATTCTCGAATCCGACGCGAAACTGATAGTTAATTGTAAGGTTCACAGCCTCCTAATGACGATGGAACACTCAAATTGCGTCGAGATTCAATACATCGACCTCCAGCCGACTTGTCTACAAGGGTTTATTGCTGCCTCGGGCACCTTACGGTCGTTCTCCTGTGAGTCTAAATTTTCGAATCCGACGCAAAAATGATAGTTAATTGTAACTTTCAGGGCCCTCTAATGACGATGGAACAATCAAATTGCGTCGAGATTCAATACATCGGCCTCCAGCCGACTTGTCTCCAAGGGTCTGTTGCTGCCTCGGGCACCTTATGGTCGTTCTCCTGTGAGTTTAGATTATCGAATCCGACGCAAAAATGATAGTTAATTGTATCGTTCAGGGCGACCTAATGCCGATGGAACACTCAAATTGCGTCGAGATTCAATACATCGGCCTCCAGCCGACTTGGCTCCAAGGGTCTATTGCTGCCTCGGGCACCTTATGGTCGCTCTCCTGTGAGTTTAGATTATCGAATCCGACGCAAAAATGATAGTTAATTGTAACGTTCAGGGCCCTCTAATGACGATGGAACAATCAAATTGCGTCGAGATTCAATACATCGGCCTCCAGCCGACTTGTCTCCAAGGGTCTGTTGCTGCCTCGGGCACCTTATGGTCGTTCTCCTGTGAGTTTAGATTATCGAATCCGACGCAAAAATGATAGTTAATTGTAACGTTCAGGACCTCCTAATGACGATAGAAGACTCAAATTGCGTCGGGATTCAATACATCGTCCTCCAGCCGATTTGTCTCCAAGGGGATATTGCTGCCTCGGGCACCAAATGGTCCGTCTGCTGTGAGTCTAGATTTTCGAATCCGACGAAAAACTGATAGTTAATTGTAACGTTCAGGGCCTCCTAATGACGATAGAACTCTCAAATTGCGTCGAGATTCAATACATCGTCCTCCAGTCGACTTGTCTCCAAGGGTCTATTGCTGCCTCGGGCACCTTATGGTCGTTCTCCTGTGAGTCTAGATTTTTGAATCCGACGCAAAAATGATAGTTAATTGTAACGTTCAGGTCCTTCTAATGACGATGGAACACTCAAATTGCGTCGAGATTCAATACATCGGCCCCCAGCCGACTTGTCTCCAAGGGTCTGTTGCTGCCTCGGGCACCTTATGGTCGTTCTCCTGTGAGTTTAGATTATCGAATCCGACGCAAAAATGATAGTTAATTGTAACGTTCAGGGCGACCTAATGCCGATGGAACACTCAAATTGCGTCGAGATTCAATACATCGACCTCCAGCCGACTTGTCTCCAAGGGGATATTGCTGCCTCGGGCTCCATGTGGTCCGTCTCCTGTGAGTCTAGATTTTCGAATCCGACGCAAAAATGATAGTTAATTGTGACGTTCAGGGCCTTGTAATGGCGATGGAACACTCAAATTGCGTCGAGATTCAATACATCGTCCTCCAGCAGACTTGTCTCCAAGGGCCTATTGCTACCTCGGGCACCTTATGGTCGTCTTCCTGTGAGTCTAGATTTTCGAATCCGACGCAAGAATGATAGTTAATTGTAACGTTCAGGGCCTTCTAGTGACGATGGAACACTCAAATTGCGTCGAGATTCAATACATCGGCCTCCAGCGGACTTGTCTCCAAGGGGATATTGCTGTCTCGGGCACCATATGATCCTTCTCCTGTGAGTCTAGATTTTCGTATCCGACGCAAAAATGATAGTGAATAGTAACTTTCAGCGCCTCCTGATGACGATAGAACTTTCAAATTGCGTCGAGATTCAATACATCGGCCTCCAGCCGACTTGTCTCCAATGGTCTATTGCTGCCTCAGGCACCGTATGGTCGTTCCCCTGTGAGTTTAGATTATCGAATACGACGCAAAAATGATAGTTAATTGTAACCTTCAGGGCCTCCTAATGCCGATGGAACACTCAAATTGCGTCGAGATTCAATACATCGGCCTCCAGCCAACTTGTCTCCAAAGGTCTATTGCTGCCTCGGGCACCTTATGTTCGTTCTCCTGTGAGTCCAGATTTTCGAATCCGACGCAAAACTCATTGTTAATTGTAAACGTTCAGGGCCTCCTAATGCCGATGGAACACTCAAATTGCGTCGAGAGTCAATACATCTTCCTCCAGCCGACTTGTCTACAAGTGGATATTGCTGCCTCGGGCTCCACGTGGTCCGTCTCCTGTGAGTCTAGATTCTCGAATCCGACGCGAAACTGATAGTTAATTGTAAGGTTCACAGCCTCCTAATGACGATGGAACACTCAAATTGCGTCGAGATTCAATACATCGACCTCCAGCCGACTTGTCTACAAGGGTTTATTGCTGCCTCGGGCACCTTACGGTCGTTCTCCTGTGAGTCTAAATTTTCGAATCCGACGCAAAAATGATAGTTAATTGTAACTTTCAGGGCCCTCTAATGACGATGGAACAATCAAATTGCGTCGAGATTCAATACATCGGCCTCCAGCCGACTTGTCTCCAAGGGTCTGTTGCTGCCTCGGGCACCTTATGGTCGTTCTCCTGTGAGTTTAGATTATCGAATCCGACGCAAAAATGATAGTTAATTGTATCGTTCAGGGCGACCTAATGCCGATGGAACACTCAAATTGCGTCGAGATTCAATACATCGGCCTCCAGCCGACTTGGCTCCAAGGGTCTATTGCTGCCTCGGGCACCTTATGGTCGCTCTCCTGTGAGTTTAGATTATCGAATCCGACGCAAAAATGATAGTTAATTGTAACGTTCAGGGCCCTCTAATGACGATGGAACAATCAAATTGCGTCGAGATTCAATACATCGGCCTCCAGCCGACTTGTCTCCAAGGGTCTGTTGCTGCCTCGGGCACCTTATGGTCGTTCTCCTGTGAGTTTAGATTATCGAATCCGACGCAAAAATGATAGTTAATTGTAACGTTCAGGACCTCCTAATGACGATAGAAGACTCAAATTGCGTCGGGATTCAATACATCGTCCTCCAGCCGATTTGTCTCCAAGGGGATATTGCTGCCTCGGGCACCAAATGGTCCGTCTGCTGTGAGTCTAGATTTTCGAATCCGACGAAAAACTGATAGTTAATTGTAACGTTCAGGGCCTCCTAATGACGATAGAACTCTCAAATTGCGTCGAGATTCAATACATCGTCCTCCAGTCGACTTGTCTCCAAGGGTCTATTGCTGCCTCGGGCACCTTATGGTCGTTCTCCTGTGAGTCTAGATTTTTGAATCCGACGCAAAAATGATAGTTAATTGTAACGTTCAGGTCCTTCTAATGACGATGGAACACTCAAATTGCGTCGAGATTCAATACATCGGCCCCCAGCCGACTTGTCTCCAAGGGTCTGTTGCTGCCTCGGGCACCTTATGGTCGTTCTCCTGTGAGTTTAGATTATCGAATCCGACGCAAAAATGATAGTTAATTGTAACGTTCAGGGCGACCTAATGCCGATGGAACACTCAAATTGCGTCGAGATTCAATACATCGACCTCCAGCCGACTTGTCTCCAAGGGGATATTGCTGCCTCGGGCTCCATGTGGTCCGTCTCCTGTGAGTCTAGATTTTCGAATCCGACGCAAAAATGATAGTTAATTGTGACGTTCAGGGCCTTGTAATGGCGATGGAACACTCAAATTGCGTCGAGATTCAATACATCGTCCTCCAGCAGACTTGTCTCCAAGGGCCTATTGCTACCTCGGGCACCTTATGGTCGTCTTCCTGTGAGTCTAGATTTTCGAATCCGACGCAAGAATGATAGTTAATTGTAACGTTCAGGGCCTTCTAGTGACGATGGAACACTCAAATTGCGTCGAGATTCAATACATCGGCCTCCAGCGGACTTGTCTCCAAGGGGATATTGCTGTCTCGGGCACCATATGATCCTTCTCCTGTGAGTCTAGATTTTCGTATCCGACGCAAAAATGATAGTGAATAGTAACTTTCAGCGCCTCCTGATGACGATAGAACTTTCAAATTGCGTCGAGATTCAATACATCGGCCTCCAGCCGACTTGTCTCCAATGGTCTATTGCTGCCTCAGGCACCGTATGGTCGTTCCCCTTTGAGTCAACATTTTAGAATCCGACGCAAGAATGATAGTTAATTGTAACGTTCAGGGCCTTGTAATGACGATGGAACACTCAAATTGCGTCGAGATTCAATACATCGGCCTCCAGCCGACTTGTCTCCAAGGGTCTATTGCTGCCTCGGGCACCTTATGGTCGTTCTCCTGTGAGTCTAAATTTTCGAATCCGACGCAAAAATGATAGTTAATTCTAACGTTCAGGGCCCTCTAATGACGATGGAACAATCAAATTGCGTCGAGATTCAATACATCGGCCTCCAGCCGACTTGTCTCCAAGGGTCTGTTGAGGCCTCGGGCACCTTATGGTCGTTCTCCTGTGAGTTTAGATTATCGAATCCGACGCAAAAATGATAGTTAATTGTAACGTTCAGGGCGACCTAATGCCGATGGAACACTCAAATTGCGTCGAGATTCAATACATCGGCCTCCAGCCGACTTGTCTCCAAGGGTCTATTGCTGCCTCGGGCACCTTATGGTCGTTCTCCTGTGAGTTTAGATTACCGAATCCGACGCAAAAATGATAGTTAATTGTAACGTTCAGGGCCTTCTAATGACGATGGAACACTCAAATTGCGTCGAGATTCAATACATCGTCCTCCAGCCGACTTGTCTCCAAGGGTCTATTGCTGCCTCGGGCACCTTATGGTCGTTCTCCTGTGAGTTTAGATTATCGAATCCGACGCAAAAATGATAGTTAATTGTAACGTTTAGGGCCTTGTAATGACGATGGAACACTCAAATTGCGTCGAGATTCAATACATCGGCCTCCAGCCGACTTGTCTCCAAGGGTCTGTTGCTGCCTCGGGCACCTTATTGTCGTTCTCCTGTGAGTTAAGATTCTCGAATCCGACGCAAAAATGATAGTTAATTGTAACGTTTAGGGCCTCCTAATGACGATGGAACACTCAAATTGCGTCGAGAATCAATACATCGTCCTCCAGCCGACTTGTCTCCAAGGGTCTATTGCTGCCTCGGGCACCTTATGGTCGTTCTCCTGTGAGTCTAAATTTTCGAATCCGACGCTAAAATGATAGTTAATTCTAACGTTCAGGGCCCTCTAATGACGATCGAAAAATCAAATTGCGTCGAGATTCAATACATCGGCCTCCAGCCGACTTGTCTCCAAGGGTCTGTTAAGGCCTCGGGCACCTTATGGTCGTTCTCCTGTGAGTTTAGATTATCGAATACGACGCAAAAATGATAGTTAATTGTAACCTTCAGGGCCTCCTAATGCCGATGGAACACTCAAATTGCGTCGAGATTCAATACATCGGCCTCCAGCCGACTTGTCTCCAAAGGTCTATTGCTGCCTCGGGCACCTTATGTTCGTTCTCCTGTGAGTCTAGATTTTCGAATCCGACGCAAAACTCATAGTTAATTGTAAACGTTCAGGGCCTCCTAATGCCGATGGAACACTCAAATTGCGTCGAGAGTCAATACATCTTCCTCCAGCCGACTTGTCTACAAGTGGATATTGCTGCCTCGGGCTCCACGTGGTCCGTCTCCTGTGAGTCTAGATTCTCGAATCCGACGCGAAACTGATAGTTAACTGTAAGGTTCACAGCCTCCTAATGACGATGGAACACTCAAATTGCGTCGAGATTCAATACATCGACCTCCAGCCGACTTGTCTACAAGGGTGTATTGCTGCCTCGGGCACCTTATGGTCGTTCTCCTGTGAGTCTAAATTTTCGAATCCGACGCAAAATTGATAGTTATTTGTAACGTTCAGGGCCTTGTAATGACGATGGAACACTCAAATTGCGTCGAGATTCAATACATCGGCCTCCAGCCGACTTGTCTCCAATGGTCTATTGCTGCCTCAGGCACCGTATCGTCGTTCCCCTGTGAGTCAACATTTTAGAATACGACGCAAGAATGATAGTTAATTGTAACGTTTAGGGCCTCCTAATGACGATGGAACACTCAAATTGCGTCGAGATTCAATACATCGTCCTCCAGCCGACTTGTCTCCAAGGGTCTATTGCTGCCTCGGGCACCTTATGGTCGTTCTCCTGTGAGTCTAAATTTTCGAATCCGACGCCAAAATGATAGTTAATTTTAACGTTCAGGGCCCTCTAATGACGATGGAACAATCAAATTGCGTCGAGATTCAATACATCGGCCTCCAGCCGACTTGTCTCCAAGGGTCTGTTAAGGCCTCGGGCACCTTATGGTCGTTCTCCTGTGAGTTTAGATTATCGAATACGACGCAAAAATGATAGTTAATTGTAACCTTCAGGGCCTCCTAATGCCGATGGAACACTCAAATTGCGTCGAGATTCAATACATCGGCCTCCAGCCAACTTGTCTCCAAAGGTCTATTGCTGCCTCGGGCACCTTATGTTCGTTCTCCTGTGAGTCTAGATTTTCGAATCCGACGCAAAACTCATAGTTAATTGTAAACGTTCAGGGCCTCCTAATGCCGATGGAACACTCAAATTGCGTCGAGAGTCAATACATCTTCCTCCAGCCGACTTGTCTACAAGTGGATATTGCTGCCTCGGGCTCCACGTGGTCCGTCTCCTGTGAGTCTAGATTCTCGAATCCGACGCGAAACTGATAGTTAATTGTAAGGTTCACAGCCTCCTAATGACGATGGAACACTCAAATTGCGTCGAGATTCAATACATCGACCTCCTGCCGACTTGTCTACAAGGGTCTATTGCTGCCTCGGGCACCTTATGGTCGTTCTCCTGTGAGTCTAAATTTTCGAATCCGACGCAAAAATGATAGTTAATTGTAACGTTCAGGGCCCTCTAATGACGATGGAACAATCAAATTGCGTCGAGATTCAATACATCGGCCTCCAGCCGACTTGTCTCCAAGGGTCTGTTGCTGCCTCGGGCACCTTATGGTCGTTCTCCTGTGAGTTTAGATTATCGAATCCGACGCAAAAATGATAGTTAATTGTAACGTTCAAGGCCTCCTAATGACGATAGAAGACTCAAATTGCGTCGGAATTCAATACATCGTCCTCCAGCCGATTTGTCTCCAAGGGGATATTGCTGCCTCGGGCACCAAATGGTCCGTCTGCTGTGAGTCTAGATTTTCGAATCCGACGAAAAACTGACAGTTAATTGTAACGTTCAGGGCCTCCTAATGACGATGGAACTCTCAAATTGCGTCGAGATTCAATACATCGTCCTCCAGCCGACTTGTCTCCAAGGGTCTATTGCTGCCTCGGGCACCTTATGGTCGTTCTCCTGTGAGTCTAGATTTTTGAATCCGACGCAAAAATGATAGTTAATTGTAACGTTCAGGTCCTTCTAATGACGATGGAACACTCTAATTGCGTCGAGATTCAATACATCGGCCCCCAGCCGACTTGTCTCCAAGGGTCTGTTGCTGCCTCGGGCACCTTATGGTCGTTCTCCTGTGAGTTTAGATTATCGAATCCGACGCAAAAATGATAGTTAATTGTAACGTTCAGGGCGACCTAATGCCGATGGAACACTCAAATTGCGTCGAGATTCAATACATCGACCTCCAGCCGACTTGTCTCCAAGGGGATATTGCTGCATCGGGCTCAATGTGGTCCGTCTCCTGTGAGTCTAGATTTTCGAATCCGACGCAAAAATGATAGTTAATTGTGACGTTCAGGGCCTTGTAATGGCGATGGAACACTCAAATTGCGTTGAGATTCAATACATCGTCCTCCAGCAGACTTGTCTCCAAGGGCCTATTGCTACCTCGGGCACCTTATGGTCGTCTTCCTGTGAGTCTAGATTTTCGAATCCGACGCAAAAATGATAGTTAATTGTAACGTTCAGGGCCTTCTAATGACGATGGAACACTCAAATTGCGTCGAGATTCAATACATCGGCCTCCAGCGGACTTGTCTCCAAGGGGTTATTGCTGTCTCGGGCACCATATCATCCTTCTCCTGTGAGTCTAGATTTTCGAATCCGACGCAAAAATGATAGTTAATTGTAACGTTCAGGGCCTTGTAATGACGATGGAACACTCAAATTGCGTCGAGATTCAATACATCGGCCTCCAGCCGACTTGTCTCCAAGGGTCTGTTGCTGCCTCGGGCACCTTATGGTCGTTCTCCTGTTAGTAGATTTTCGAATCCGACGCTAAAATGATAGTTAACTGTAACGTTCAGTTCCTCCTAATGCCGATGGAACACTCAAATTGCGTCGAGATTCAATACATCGGCCTCCAGCCGACTTGTCTCCAAGGGTCTATTGCTGAATCGGGCACCTTGTGGTCGTTCTCCTGTGAGTTTAGATTATCGAATCCGACGCAAAGATGATAGTTAATTGTAACGTTCAGGGCCTCCTAATGCCGATGGAACACTCAAATTGCGTCGAGATTCGATACATCGGCCTCCAGCCGACTTGTCTCCAAGGGTCTGTTGAGGCCTCGGGCACCTTATGGTCGTTCTCCTGTGAGTTTAGATTATCGAATCCGACGCAAAAATGATAGTTAATTGTAACGTTTAGGGCCTCCTAATGACGATGGAACACTCAAATTGCGTCGAGAATCAATACATCGTCCTCCAGCCGACTTGTCTCCAAGGGTCTATTGCTGCCTCGGGCACCTTATGGTCGTTCTCCTGTGAGTCTAAATTTTCGAATCCGACGCTAAAATGATAGTTAATTCTAACGTTCAGGGCCCTCTAATGACGATCGAAAAATCAAATTGCGTCGAGATTCAATACATCGGCCTCCAGCCGACTTGTCTCCAAGGGTCTGTTAAGGCCTCGGGCACCTTATGGTCGTTCTCCTGTGAGTTTAGATTATCGAATACGACGCAAAAATGATAGTTAATTGTAACCTTCAGGGCCTCCTAATGCCGATGGAACACTCAAATTGCGTCGAGATTCAATACATCGGCCTCCAGCCGACTTGTCTATAAAGGTCTATTGCTGCCTCGGGCACCTTATGTTCGTTCTCCTGTGAGTCTAGATTTTCGAATCCGACGCAAAACTCATAGTTAATTGTAAACGTTCAGGGCCTCCTAATGCCGATGGAACACTCAAATTGCGTCGAGAGTCAATACATCTTCCTCCAGCCGACTTGTCTACAAGTGGATATTGCTGCCTCGGGCTCCACGTGGTCCGTCTCCTGTGAGTCTAGATTCTCGAATCCGACGCGAAACTGATAGTTAACTGTAAGGTTCACAGCCTCCTAATGACGATGGAACACTCAAATTGCGTCGAGATTCAATACATCGACCTCCAGCCGACTTGTCTACAAGGGTGTATTGCTGCCTCGGGCACCTTATGGTCGTTCTCCTGTGAGTCTAAATTTTCGAATCCGACGCAAAATTGATAGTTATTTGTAACGTTCAGGGCCTTGTAATGACGATGGAACACTCAAATTGCGTCGAGAATCAATACATCGTCCTCCAGCCGACTTGTCTCCAAGGGTCTATTGCTGCCTCGGGCACCTTATGGTCGTTCTCCTGTGAGTCTAAATTTTCGAATCCGACGCAAAAATGATAGTTATTTGTAACGTTCAGGGCCTTGTAATGACGATGGAACACTCAAATTGCGTCGAGATTCAATACATCGGCCTCCAGCCGACTTGTCTCCAATGGTCTATTGCTGCCTCAGGCACCGTATGGTCGTTCCCCTGTGAGTCAACATTTTAGAATACGACGCAAGAATGATAGTTAATTGTAACGTTCAGGGCCTTGTAATGACGATGGAACACTCAAATTGCGTCGAGATTTCAATACATCGGCCTCCAGCCGACTTGTCTCCAAGGGTCTATTGCTGCCTCGGGCACCTTATGGTCCGTTCTCCTGTGAGTTTAGATTATCGAATCCGACGCAAAAATGATAGTTAATTGTAACGTTTAGGGCCTTGTAATGACGTTGGAACACTCAAATTGCGTCGAGATTCAATACATCGGCCTCCAGAGACTTGTCTCCAAGGGTCTGTTGCTGCCTCGGGCACCTTATGGTCGTTCTCCTGTGAGTTAAGATTCTCGAATCCGACGCAAAAATGATAGTTAATTGTAACGTTTAGGGCCTCCTAATGACGATGGAACACTCAAATTGCGTCGAGATTCAATACATCGTCCTCCAGCCGACTTGTCTCCAAGGGTCTATTGCTGCCTCGGGCACCTTATGGTCGTTCTCCTGTGAGTCTAAATTTTCGAATCCGACGCCAAAATGATAGTTAATTCTAACGTTCAGGGCCCTCTAATGACGATGGAACAATCAAATTGCGTCGAGATTCAATACATCGGCCTCCAGCCGACTTGTCTCCAAGGGTCTGTTAAGGCCTCGGGCACCTTATGGTCGTTCTCCTGTGAGTTTAGATTATCGAATACGACGCAAAAATGATAGTTAATTGTAACCTTCAGGGCCTCCTAATGCCGATGGAACACTCAAATTGCGTCGAGATTCAATACATCGGCCTCCAGCCAACTTGTCTCCAAAGGTCTATTGCTGCCTCGGGCACCTTATGTTCGTTCTCCTGTGAGTCTAGATTTTCGAATCCGACGCAAAACTCATAGTTAATTGTAAACGTTCAGGGCCTCCTAATGCCGATGGAACACTCAAATTGCGTCGAGAGTCAATACATCTTCCTCCAGCCGACTTG
The DNA here is from genome assembly GCF_021461395.2 of Schistocerca americana. Classification (NCBI taxonomy): domain Eukaryota; kingdom Metazoa; phylum Arthropoda; class Insecta; order Orthoptera; family Acrididae; genus Schistocerca; species Schistocerca americana. The sequence goes on from NW_025726062.1 coordinate 163,392, forward strand.
TCTACAAGTGGATATTGCTGCCTCGGGCTCCACGTGGTCCGTCTCCTGTGAGTCTAGATTCTCGAATCCGACGCGAAACTGATAGTTAATTGTAAGATTCACAGCCTCCTAATGACGATGGAACACTCAAATTGCGTCGAGATTCAATACATCGACCTCCAGCCGACCTGTCTACAAGGGTCTATTGCTGCCTCGGGCACCTTATGGTCGTTCTCCTGTGAGTCTAAATTTTCGAATCCGACGCAAAAATGATAGTTAATTGTAACGTTCAGGGCCCTCTAATGACGATGGAACAATCAAATTGCGTCGAGATTCAATACATCGGCCTCCAGCCGACTTGTCTCCAAGGGTCTGTTGCTGCCTCGGGCACCTTATGGTCGTTCTCCTGTGAGTTTAGATTATCGAATCCGACGCAAAAATGATAGTTAATTGTATCGTTCAGGGCGACCTAATGCCGATGGAACACTCAAATTGCGTCGAGATTCAATACATCGGCCTCCAGCCGACTTGTCTCCAAGGGTCTATTGCTGCCTCGGGCACCTTATGGTCGTTCTCCTGTGAGTTTAGATTATCGAATCCGACCGCAAAAATGATAGTTAATTGTAACGTTCAGGGCCCTCTAATGACGATGGAACAATCAAATTGCGTCGAGATTCAATACATCGGCCTCCAGCCGACTTGTCTCCAAGGGTCTGTTGCTGCCTCGGGCACCTTATGGTCGTTCTCCTGTGAGTTTAGATTTTCGAATCCGACGCAAAAATGATAGTTAATTGTAACGTTCAGGGCCTCCTAATGACGATAGAAGACTCAAATTGCGTCGGGATTCAATACATCGTCCTCCAGCCGACTTGTCTCCAAGGGTCTATTGCTGCATCGGGCACCTTATGGTCGTTCTCCTGTGAGTCTAGATTTTTGAATCCGACGCAAAAATGATAGTTAATTGTAACGTTCAGGTCCTTCTAATGACGATGGAACACTCAAATTGCGTCGAGATTCAATACATCGGCCCCCAGCCGACTTGTCTCCAAGGGTCTGTTGCTGCCTCGGGCACCTTATGGTCGTTCTCCTGTGAGTTTAGATTATCGAATCCGACGCAAAAATGATAGTTAATTGTAACGTTCAGGGCGACCTAATGCCGATGGAACACTCAAATTGCGTCGAGATTCAATACATCGACCTCCAGCCGACTTGTCTCCAAGGGGATATTGCTGCCTCGGGCTCAATGTGGTCCGTCTCCTGTGAGTCTAGATTTTCGAATCCGACGCAAAAATGATAGTTAATTGTGGACGTTCAGGGCCTTGTAATGGCGATGGAACACTCAAATTGCGTCGAGATTCAATACATCGTCCTCCAGCAGACTTGTCTCCAAGGCCTATTGCTACCTGGGGCACCTTATGGTCGTCTTCCTGTGAGTCTAGATTTTCGAATCCGACGCAAAAATGATAGTTAATTGTAACGTTCAGGGCCTTCTAATGACGATGGAACACTCAAATTGCGTCGAGATTCAATACATCGGCCTCCAGCGGACTTGTCTCCAAGGGGATATTGCTGTCTCGGGCCACCATATGATCCTTCTCCTGTGAGTCTAGATTTTCGTATCCGACGCAAAAATGATAGTGAATAGTAACTTTCAGCGCCTCCTGATGACGATAGAACTTTCAAATTGCGTCGAGATTCAATACATCGG